>NW_006788130.1:463691-478197 GCF_000442215.2 Lipotes vexillifer
TCAACCTTCAGCTTGTTACAGGAGAATAATACAATATAGTAATTACATTAAAAAGAGGATATGAATATATTTATAAGTAAACTAAATATGTATAAATCATAACTATATAATTTATTCATTATACTTAATAAGTATTATGCAGTATGATAGCATTTTCTCTTTGAGTTCATAGAGACTGCATTACTAGTAAAGGAGTGAGCACATAGACTATGTTATTAGTAAGGGATTTTGAGATTAGGTCATTTCTCATTTAGGAAGAACTATTACAAATACTACATTATTTCAGAAACTAAGGAAAATGCTAAAATTTTTAAGGAGCCCCATAGCTATTTTAGTTGTGGGAGGCCCTCAAACTGATCACTTGCAAAGCTAAAGTAAATCCAGGGAAAATTTATTAGCATTTCCATTATTTAAAGAAGAAGATAGATAGTCTATATGTCTAAAAGAACAGTGACATAAAATTATTTTGTTAGTTCCGCAGGGGTTTATTGCTATTCAATTTAGAAGTAACCCTTGAGCAGTAAGGAATTGATTTCCTTGTTTAGTATGTAAAATTTGGAAGGCAGTAAAAGAGATTAGCATCAAATTTTTTACACTTTGGAAAGTTTGCTCTCTAGTGTTTGATAACAGAATTTTTCAAATCTTTTACACTTAAGAGTGAAAAGAAAATAGATCTTCTCTTTGAAAAAGTACAGATTTAATAATCATTCACATACAAAAACTCTTCTTGACTTGCACTTAAAGTGAAGAAAAACTATAGGCTTCTTCCAGAGTCTTAAAATAGGGTTAAGTTTCTTTCCTTAGTAATTTTGAAGCAGTGAGATGCTCCTGTACAATACCACTGAGGAAAACTTGTAACAGGAAAACAAAATCACTGACTGATCTGAAGTAAGCAGCCTATGAAAGCTAGGAATCTTCTGGTGTGAATCCCACTAGCCTATGTGCCAGAGCAGACACTGCTGTACTGCTAAATTATCTTTTGTCAAGAAAAATACTGAAATATGAAGGCGCTTAGGTTTTTGTCTCAATCTTTAAGAGTTTGCTTAATGTTTAGTAGGTACAAAAATGAAAAGCATTGAACAGCAACAAAAAAGAGTTGACTCAGTGAGCTGAGAGGTAGAAATAAGTATTGATCCTATTTTTTCAACAACTTGTGTCAGTTTGGTATACACTATTCAAATATTTATCAAAAATACCTTTAGGGCTTCCCTGGTGGCGCACTGGTTGAGAGTCCGCCTGCTGATGCAGGGGACACGGGTTTGTGCTCCAGTCTGGGAAGATCCCACATGCCGCAGGGTGGCTGGGCCCGTGGACCATGGCTGCTGAGCCTGCGCGTCCAGTGCCTGTGCTCTGCAACGGGAGAAGCCACAGAAGTGAGAGGCCTGCGTACTGCAAAAAAAAAAAACAATAAAAAAATACCTTTAAAAATCTATCTTATTTCCACAAAATTAAGCATATAATTATATGTATATAGGTGTGTGTGTAAATATATATATGTATATATACATATATATAAATTGTTACAGTTTTGTTTCTTTGATGATAATTGTAAAAAAAATGTGGAAAATACATTGTATACAAACATAAAGTAAAAATGTACAAGTCTTACAAAAGAAATTTTGTAAAAATTTGGCATTCAAGAAAATAACATGATGAAGTGAGAGAGTAGCATTGATATATATACACTACCAAATGTAAAATGGATGGCTAGTGGGAAGCTGCTGCATAGCACAAGGAGATCAATCCATGCTTTGTGACCACTTAGAGGGATGGGATAGGGAGGGTGGGAGGGAGACACAAGAGGGAGGAGATATGGGGATATATGTATACATATAGCTGATTCACTTCGTTGTACAGCAGAAACTAACACAACATTGTAAAACATTTATACTCCAATAAAGATGTGAAAAAAAATAACATTCTTATATTGTAAACCTCTATTATCGTTTTGTCCATAATGCAAATTACAAGGCTTTTGTTAACCTTACAATTAATAAGCTTAAATCTACACCAGTGTTGCTAAATAGGAAAATGAGGATCTGCTAAAAAGCTGTGATATGATTTAAGTGAATTCCCCATTTTATACTGTGTACTAATAAAGTGATAAATGTGATTCCAGTGTCTCTGTTATTTTGCTTGTGGAAATCCATGTCAAACCTGGATATGAAATAATTTAGTACAGTCAGCTTTAATTGCACTGCATCAATCATTTCACCCCTTGTTTCTCAAAAGAGATCTTGATCCAACATTGACTTGCTCTGGTCTTTACTTTTTCTGACATTGATATTTCCACCCAAAATTTGGGGTTATGTTTTGGTTTGTTGGCATGGCTGTTGTTTCTCAAATAATCTTTGTGCATACTTTGTGACCAGTTTTTAGTACAGTTTAAATAATTGACTTACACTTTAACAACTTGTGAAAATCAAAGTTGCCCCAGTCAAAATATTTGTTTTGCCTGCTGCCTCACTATTATTATTTTTGTTGGGATTACTTTGTTTTTTCTATTTTATGATGTTTCTCTTTTATTTTTTTTTTATTTTTTTTTTTTTTCGGTACGCGGGCCTCTCACTGTTGTGGCCTCTCCCGTTGCAGAGCACAGGCTCCGGACGCGCAGGCCCAGCAACCATGGCTCACGGGCCCAGCCGCTCTGCGGCATGTGGGATCTTCCCGGACTGGGGCACGAACCCGTGTTCCCTGCATCGGCAGGCGGACTCTCAACCACTGCGCCACCAGGGAAGCCCTCTTTTAGATATTTATGTTTTCTAGTGATTTATGAAGTAGGTATCATAGGTTTATTTTTTCTGGTTGTTCCTTTTATGTATTCTAAGAAATAATATTTAGACAACAGTGTAGTAACACTTAAAGTCTATTATGAAATTTGGTTCATTTGTTCATTAATCTGTTCATTCATTAAAAATTTATTGACATCTGATATTTGCATGATATCTTGCTAGACTAATAGAAATATTATATGTCTAACAATAAAGGTTTTGTTTAACTGTGGGTAATTCAGGGATATAAATAGATTTTATAGTATCAAGATGTTAAAATAATAAAAAAGAGATTGATTCCATTGACAAAAACAAAACAAAACAAAAACTAAGTTCATTCTTTCATCATGCCAATGGAAAATACAAATACTTTATCAATTACAAAATCAAACACAGTTACAATGTATCCAAATATCAGATTCATCTCTTTAGGAACTTGAGTGATAAGGAATTTTCCCACCCTGATGGTTAATTTCTAATTAATAGCTAATAGGTTCACTCTAATGATTAATTTCTTACATTAGGATTCTAGTATTCTGGTCCCTCTTTATAGAAGATGTTTGGCTCTGATCCTGCAGCTGTTTTGAGTCACTCAAGGTCAGAGAGATCGAACAGAGAGAAAAGAGGAAGATATGGGATTACCCTCTTGTTGTTTTCCATATCAACTATTGGAAAAAATTATCCTATTCCCAAACTATTTATGAACGGATTTTAGTAATTTTTAAAGAAATATTTGTTTCACCTATGCAAAATAATGCTTTATTTCAACCTCAAATACAACTTCAAATAGAGAAGAGTTATCCTTCCAGATGTGTTTAATTATTTCTTAGTCATTTATTATAACATGTTGAAATGTACTAAACACAAACTAATGAATGAATACTAAAGTACAGAGTGAGATTTGAGCAAAATTAAAAAAATTTTTTGAATAAAGGTACTTTTATCTTCATTCTATTTTGTCTCCCTTTTTTCTCTGAGTACTCACACTTCAGATCCTTTTAAAATGTTTTCTAGCCACCAAGAAGTACTCACTGTAGTCTCTCATCCAGAATTGCTTATTTGCTTAATGTGTCATCCTGTGTGTGTGTGTGTGTGTGTGTGTTTGTATGTGTGTGCATTCATGCGTGTGTATCTTGATTGCCATCACATTTAGCCTATTTCCTTAATTTTATTCTTCTAAAGATATCTAATTAACAAATTGATAGTATGTTTTATTTGGGGCTGGTGGCATTTTGAAAAGCGATGTTCTTTTCTGAAAAGGGACTTTAGTTTTATACAGTCCCTCATTTCCTTGATTCAAAGGAGTTTCAAATTATGCATCTTTTATGCATTCTGACAGGATATTTTGGAAATTGATCCCCAAATCAATATCCGTGAAGTCATTAGAACTTTTCTTCTTATTTCTATATATATGACTGCTTGGATATTTGAATCTGATACTCAGGCAATTATTTTTAAAATATTTGCCAAAACCTCAGAAAGCCAAAATCATTTAGTTAATCACGGTGTCTCTTAAAACAATTCTTTACACTACATCTTTATCTAGGAAAAAATGTGTCGTTTCTCACTAACTAGGAAATGTGAGTTCTTAGGTGAATTAAACTAATAATTATGTTTATATTGATTTGGGTTTATTGTAAGTATTTTCATATTACTTTTAATTTGTAAAAATGGGAAAATTCTCCACATTTTATTATTAAATATTACTTGAAAACATATGCTGAATCAACAAAACCGATCAGGGTTATAGCTGGTTTATATGGAAGTAGAAACCTCTAATGGATTTCAGTGAATATAATTCATAATATTATCTGCCATTTATAAATACATCAGAAACTTTCCAATGAGATAATAATTTTAAGCTATGAATTATTTTTTCACGAGAAAAGTATTAGAAAAATCATACTGATATTCAAAAATTACCAAGATTAAATATTTTAAATTAGTGACTGGATAATGTAATTTTAATATAAAAATGCAGTACACCAGCTATAAATGTCACCAAGAGCTGAATATCATTCATCAAAAGTAGTTAATGTGTATATGGTTCAGAATTATTTAATTATTACAGTACTAAACTATGCCTGACATAATTTATAATGTTCTATCAAAGTTGAGTTACAAAGAGAATTAATGGTGTATATGTTGAATATTTGAAAAAGTAAATTACTCAATTTAAAATCCAAGAAATATTAAAGGCAATAATATACATGAGTACACTTATTTAGATACACAGGATAAAAGAAAATCATATACTATCCTTGAAACTGATAGTAAACTGTCTTCCCACCTTAGAGTTCAAGCCATGGTAATATTGAAAAGTTTTTTGGTCAAACAATATCCACTGAGTATAAATTCTCAAATCTGCAGGATATACTCTGCACGTTTCACTGTCTCTTTGTAACTTAAATTTATGAGGGATTTTAATATTACCTTTTTAAAAATCTACTTTATGTTGTATTAAAGCTACCTGTTCTAATCTATATGTACATTATTTTACATTTACTATAAATTTCTAGTAAAAAGATTTTTTTCTTCCAGAAAAGAATTTAAATTGGACTGTTAGTTCCACACATATCTGTGATTCTTACAGGATGTCTGATCTTATGCTTAAACATTATGTTTGTATTCTTTCCTCTTTTTTTCAGGATATAGATTTAATTGCTTTTTGTATTTGAATATTTTTATTTTTTCAGTCTTCTATTTATTACTCTGTCTTGGTCATAAGTTCAATTTAAAAGGATGTTTTCTCCTATAAGTTCTACCCTTCACTATAAAGTTTTTCTTTTTTCCTATTCAGAACTCTTATTTCAACCGAACATATTTATCACTCCATCCAAAAGTACTATGGATTATTTATTTCTGAATCATCACACTATTTCCACTAATATCAAAAATAGCTGGGCTTTAATTCATGCTTGTTCTGCTCTGAATCACCAGAGGTGATTAGCACAGCCTCTTTAGCAAGAAGAAAAGCCATAGAGACCTTTAGGGCCACTGGAATTGAAGGTCCTGCGAATGATAATTATCCAGTGTTTAAACAACTAAATTCATTTCCAAATGGCCTATCTTGAATGAAATTCATAGAACACATTAATAAATTATTGAAACAAATCAAATTTTACTGTGCCATTTTTCTTATTTTTAACAGTAGAGTTCTCATAATAAGTAGGAGCCATGATTCTGTACCTCAAAAAGAGTGAATTCGTTTATTATTTTGAAATTGTATTATTATTGTGTTAACTAAAGTAGATGTCAGGTGCTTCAGTTTAAATGATTCATAATGCCTGGCCTTTCTCTACCTAGAACTCACTGTTAGTACCTTCCTGTATGCTGTAGGCAGAATAATGGCCTCCCCAACTCCTCAAATGTTCACGTCTTAATCCCTAGAATTTGTGAATATGTTATGTTACATGGTGAGGGAGAATTAAGGCTTCAGATGGAATTAAGTTTGCTAATAAAATGACTTTGAACTGGGGAGATTATCCTGGATTTTCCTGGTTAGTGCAACATTATCACAAGGGTTCTTATAAAGGCTAGAGAAAGATGGAAGAATCAGTGTCAGAGTGATTAGATGTGAGGAAGCCTCAACCAGCCATTACTGGTTTGGTTCATGACTCCATTCACTGGTTCATGTATGATACTGACATTGGTAAGATTAACATGAGCTATTCCTACAGCACTACCAAAAGGACTCCTACTCATTCCCCAACATTAAAGGTTCCCAGTTTTGTTCACTTTATCCAAGTCTGGAGAAATTTAAAAAGCCAAGAGGCAGAGATTTCAATGACACCCTTGACCTGAAATCTCTTGGGGATTTTATGCAAATTAATCAAGATAAAGATTGACAAATGGGCTAGGGGTCCTCAGCTTAATTCCTTGCTGAGGAACCAAAGCCTTCTGCACAAGGTCACAAGATTTTAATTTTTATTACTTTTATTTTTATTCATTTTAACTTTAGTATTTTATTTCTGAAATTTTAGTTTTTCAAATATCCATGCCTATATTTAATAGTCTTTTAATGCCTTGCTTCTGTTTTTTATTACCTCCATTTTTTAATTTTTTAATTATGATAAGCATAAATATATCCTATAACTGATGGTTCCAATATAGGGATTCTTCATGAGTCTGATTCTGTTGTTTGATGTCTTCCGATTCTGTCATATTTCCTTCTTCTTGATTTTTCATAGACTAAGTTGCTGAAGTCATATTCACTGTTATTTTATATGTTACTATAAGATTTGGCTTTAGGCTAAATTTATTGATAGAGAGCTCTTTTTGGTTCTGTGAGACACATGAGGGCACTAAGCCACTTGGTACTAATGTCATATCTAAGTTTGTAATTACTTACACCATAATATGTAATACAAATCAAATCCTATGTGAAAACCAGCTGGAGTTATGAATTCTCAGAGGCGTCACATCTCCCATAGGAGGACTATAATTTAGTTTATCTTTCATTGAAGGTATAGATCTTTGGGAATTCAGTTTTATTCTTGGTCACTCTGCACTAAAACCGTCCTCCATATTGCATGCTCAAGTGCTTGTAGATTGTCTCCTGTGGATGGCGATCATCAAAAAGTCTAAAAACAATAAATGCTGGAGAGGGTGTGGAGGAAAGGGAACCCTCCTACACTGTTGGTGGGAATGTAAATTAGTAGAGCCACTATGGAGAACAGTATGGAGGTTCCTTAAAAAACTAAAAATAGAGCTACTGTGTGCTCCTGCAATCCCGCTCCTGGGCATATATCCAGAGAAAACCATAATGCAAAAAGATACAAGCACAGCAGTGTTTATTGCAGCATTATTCACAATAGACAAGACATGGAAACAACGACAAATGAATGGATAAAGATGTGGTATATATATACAATGGAATATTACTCAGCCATAAAAAAGAATGAAATAATGGCATTTGCAGCAACATGGATAGACCTAGATCAAAGACAAACATCATATGTTATCACTTATATGTAGAATCTAAAAAATTGATACAAATGAACTTATATACAAAACAGAAATAGACCCACAGACATAGAAAACAAACTTATGGTTTGTTATGGTACCAAAGGGGAAAGGTGGGAGGTAGGGATAAATTAGGAGTTTGAGATTAGCATACATACTAATATATATAAAATAGATAACCAACAAGGACCTACTGTACAGCACAGGGAACTATAGTCAATATTTTGTAATAACCAATAAGGGGAAAGAATCTGAAAAAGAATATATATATACACATTATATATATTATATATATGTATATACATATATAACTGAATCACTTTGCTGTATACCTGAAACTAACACAACATTGTAAATCAACTATACTTCAATAAAAATAAATAAAATCAAAAGGTAAGACTGTAAAAAACAAACAAACAAACAAAAAGTAAACCTCTGAATTCCTTGAGATCCTCAAATCCCTTCATAGTAGGTGTTGGCTTTGGCTCACTTGCATTCTCTATTTGTCTTCATCCTACTCTTTTGGTCTCATAATTTCCCCTCCTTTCTTGCAAGTCCATTTACATATTTCAAAGTATATGCATTGCTATATTTATCAAGTATTTAAGTATTTTGTAGGAGATAGGTTTGCAGGATAAAGAGTCTATACTGTTTGTGGGAAATTTTGTCAGCTATATTTTGTAGAGTAAAAAAACATGTTTAATTTGGTAACTTAAAAAATAGCCCATTTATATATCTCAGGATTCCATGGGTCAGTAGTTTGCCCTGGGCTCCCCTGGGAAGCTGTAGGGGTTCTTCTGATACATCAATGATCCCAAGATCAGCAAGAGAGAGCAAACCCAAATGAACAAGAATTTTTAAGCCATTCCTTCCATCATATTAACTATTATCCCATTAGTCAAAGCAAGTCACATGGTCAAGTGCAGATTCAACAGTTAATTAAAAAGACTCCACCCTTTTTAAGAGGAGCTACAGTGTCGTATTGAAAAAGTACCAACAAAGTAAGAGGAGGGGAAATTAATGGCTATATTTGCAATATACTACAAAAAGAATTTCCTTATTATTGATTTGTGTCATTTTCCTTTTTATGTGACATTTATGCCATCCTTTTTAATTTTTAAAATAGTCATTATTAGTCACTTAATGATCTTGAAATATTAATATATGCATCTGAATCTAAAGCTTTATAAGGATAGGTGAAAAACATTATCATTGTATTACTATTATAATTAAGGGAATGCTTAAATATGTTTGTATTTATATAACTTTTAACTGAAAAATATATTTTTAAATATTCATAAGATTCTGTTCTCATAATTTGTTAGATTAGAAACCCTGAAAAGTATAATACTGCTTAAGAAAATAAATATATATCATAGACTTTAATGAAAATAAAGGAAGTGATAAATGCAAAATTCAGCATAGACATTATTTATAAAACAGCAAAGGAAAAAAAAGGTTGCAGTCAGGGATAGATCCAAAGAGATTTCAAATTAGTGATAATATTACTTCTCTTAAACTGGGAAGGGGTTATCTGGAAAGCCCATTGTGTGTTTTATTATAAAGTATAACACTGCAGTATTGTGCAACAGTAAGATATTGATTTTGTTCTCAATAAGTGTGACTAAATCAAATGGGTAGCCATGTTTAAAAGTTGAATTCTTGTCCTCTAATTCAAACCACATACAGAAAACAATTCCAGTAAGATTGTTGATATTGAAACCAAGCAGGACCCTGCAGGCCTTCCTGTGGACAAACCCCTCTCTCCCCAGCCATGTCCCCCATCTCTTGTTTGTAGAAAAGCTTTAGCCTCCTATGCCTTCCCTGAATTCCAAAAAAGCAAATTTAATTAGAGAAATGAGAAAATACAGACACAGTGGAAAAGAAGACAAATAATCATAGTTTAGCCATAAAACAAAGTCAAGGATTTTTAGTTCCTCCTCAAAGGCTATATATAATATACTGAGCCACATCCACTAGTTATTTTGCAGATACTAAAACTTCCACCAGGTGGAGGACCGTAACTCAAGCTGACCATTAACACATGACCCCCAGACTGGCTGGAGCCTGAAGATTAATAATGCTGACTCCTCTGACCTCACATGGTTACCTCACCACCCACCTATCAGAATTATGCACAAGCTAAACACATACCCCATGACCCTCTCCCTCACTTTGTCTTTAAAAACCCTTTCTTAAAAGCCATCAGGGTATTCAGAATCTTTTGAGCATGAGCTGCTTATTCTCCTTGCTTGGCCCTGCAATAAACTCTGTGCTTTCCTTCTCTACAACCTGGTGGGAGCCACATGGTACCAGATAAGCCAAGTAGACCAAAATAGCACTATAAAGATTCTGAAAATTAAACTGCCATTGCACCCACAGTCCCCAAACTAGGCCAAGACTAACAAGCTGAACCTAAACAGGGTGACTATCTGCTAACATAAAATACTTAAATAGAACTAAGGGAGTCTTAACATAATAGATCAGACATCTAAGATACGATTTTTAAAAATCATGTCATAAAAAGAAACAAGAAAATCACCACTTGAATAAGAAAAGACAATCAACTGATACCAACATCATGATGAATCAGATGTTGCCATTTTTTGACAAGGATTTTTAAAGCAGGGTCTGAGCAGACTTTAGAAAACTGACACTCTATATAAAATATCAATGAGAAATTCTCAAATTTCTCCCATATATTTATTTCATCACTTAAAAACTAAAATATATATTGAAATCCTTATCTGTCTGCCCCAAACAATGAATATTATAAATTACCATTTTCTTTGTTATAAAACTAAAAATAGAAAGTTCAATTTGTATGATTTCTGGAATATTATGCTCCATAAAATTTAGCAGTGCAAATGCACTGCACAAAAATTTTGAATGTTACAATTTAATTTTTGTTTTCACATATAAGAAAATTAACTTAAATAAAACAAAAGAAAATTCTATAAGTATTGATATCCTTAGTTTGTAAGTATTTACTAACAGACTAAATAAATGCTTCTGTGATGCTCTCATTATGCTCACATTATGGAAATGTCTTGTTTTTGTTTGGTGAAGCATAACACATGTCCTTGAATGTGTTTTCAGTGCTATTTTTACTGATTATTTTTGCATTTAATTTCATCGACTTATGCAAACATTTGGGTATGCTATCTCATTTTTCTTAACTGCTACACTAATCCTAGTTAATCCTAAAATATAACACAGGTCTTTTTCCATGGGTTTATTAACATGCCAAGAGGTATCAGTTCAATACGTAGCCTTGTATTTTTAACACCTACTGTTGTCATACTTTCTTAGTCTCATTTAACACATGCATCTCTAAATTCTCATCTGAACTCCAACTATCCTTTTTTGTTTCCTACTTTTTCCCTGCATAAATCTCTCCCTTTGTCACAGTGCTCTTTTTTTTGTTTGTTTATTTGCATAGAGCCTTCATATATAAGGTTACATAATAGATATAGGTTATATACATATGTAAGTTACTATACCTATGCGAGGTTATATAGTATAGTGGTTAGAAGTATGGGCTTTTAAAGTTGGCTAGGCTCCCTGCATTTAAATCCCAGTTTTATCTCTATGAACTTTGGAAAGTTTATTAATCCCCTCGGTTTCCTCATCTATTTAAAAAAAAGGGGCAGTGATATGCCTGCCTTGGAGACAAAATAGGTAAAAAATTTGGATCAGTGTCTAACAAATAATGGGTGATCAATATACAGTGGACCCTTGAACAACATGGGTTTGAACTGTGTGGGTCCACTCATGTGCGGATTTTTTTCAATATACAGTACTACACGATCTGTGGTTGGCTGAATCCATGGATACAGAACCACAGATATGGAGGACTAACAATGGGACTTAAGCATCTGCTGGTTTTGGTACCACTTGTTGTTCAAGGGTCAACTGTATCAGTAACTATTATTCTTCAGAATTAACTGGTGTACACATGGCTGTGGTATATCAGTCTGGAATGATGATCAACACTTTGCCTTTCTTCATGGTTGACTCATTTCAAATTCAAAACATCCATATAAAATTATTATTCTTCCAGCTCCTCCTGTAGACCTGAAATTTCTATCATTGACACATACATGTGATTAGAGTTTTGTAATTATAATTTGAATAATCATACTCATTTGAACCATGTACCCATTCAGTCAGAAAATCTTGACAGTCATCTTTTATTCTTATATCTGTCATTCCATTAAAAGAAACTAGTGATCATTCTCTGAGTAAATATGTCCATAACATATGTATGTAACATATCCCAATTTTACACGAAAAAAGAAGATCACCATAATTCCCATCATCCAAAGTTATCCACTCATAGTATGTACAGGTAGAGCTGTATTAATTTGGATTCATAAAAACATACTTTTTCACTTTGTTTCCAAAAATATTTGTAAACTGCTCATAAAACTCACTATATTGCGTCACTTTTTACATGCCAATATTGTGGAACTGCTCTATTCCATTGGTCCCCAACATTTTCGGCACCAAGGACCGGTTTCATGGAAGACAGTGTTTCCACGGATGAGGTGGGGGATGGTTCAGGCAGTAATGCGATCGATGGGGAGCAATGGGGAGCGGCAGATGAAGCTTCGCTCTCTTGACCGCCACTCACCTCCTGCTGTGCGGCCCGGTACCTAACAGGCCGCGGACCGATAGCAGTCCATGGCCCCGGGGGGTTGGGGACCCCTGCTATACAATATGGCTATTGAAGTGTATATTTAAATTAGCTATAATCTAATAAAAGTAAATAAATTTTCTCACTCTCACTGGCTATATTTTAAGTGTTCAACAGACACATGCAACTGTATTATACTATATTGGAGAGAATAGATATAGAACATTTTTTTTCATAAAAAGTTCTATTAGATTCTATGATGTTTGTGGGAGAAGGGCAGCTCTCAAGCAGGATATTGACAAGCCTTCCCTACCATTCAGCTGGGCTCTATGGTAGCTCTATGGGCACATGGCTCAAAAAGATGTGGATATTTAGTGGAATAGTATATTTTATATTTTGCCAATTTTAAAACCCTTAATAATACTTTGGATGAAAGCATTTAATGAATGCTTAATCCTTTTTGTAACAGAAAACTAAAAGAGTAAATATCATTATTATTATTATGTTATTAGGTTTACAGAATTGGATTTAAAATGTTTCAGAAATATAATGCTGGATAAAATAAAAGCTTTAAAATTTAGTAATGATTATTAAAAACCTTTAATATATGTCTTACAACAAGATTACATGGCAGTAGATGAGAGAGATGATTAACAACAAAACAGTGGAAAATGATGTCAGGATCTAGTCATATCAGTTGGTGGAAAGTTTAATGAGTCAATCATTTAAAGCAGATGCTAAAATAGCAGACATAATCTTGTTTGCATTAATGTAGTGTAAACAACATCACAGAAAATAATCACCTAACAGCAATCCATGTGGTATAAAACAACCCCAAGAGGATTTTGCACATTAATAGAAAACATGCTATTTATCTTTAAAGCATTGAACTTCACACAGTCCAGAGTTCATAGTAAACACTCCACAAAAATTTTGAACTTCAATCCTAAAGAGCATTTAGGGTAACAGTGCAAATTAAAGAGATGAGAAATACACACTCAAAATAACTACACACTTACAAGGCACAGTTCAAGGCAAGGTGTGAAAAATGTTTAAATACTTAGCTGCCATCTCTTCCTTCCCTCCTTCCTTCCGTCCTTCCTTCCTTCCCTCCACACATATTCATTGGTTATTGTGTCAATAACAGCCATGGAGATAGGCATGACCTGTGAGAAGGAGAGTAGATTAACCATACGTTGTTTCAAATTGCAAAGCTAAGAATATTTCAATTATAAATGAGGAAGAGCTAAATAATAATGGACCAAGCTGCTTGTTGTCTCTTGAATTGCAGTGTCTTTTGGTGCATATCTTTTGGAAGATTTTTAAAGGCCTCAAATATAACCTTATATTAACGTTGTATAGCTTGGTAAAACGTTCATTACTAGTGACATATCAAAGTCTAATTTTAATGCACAGTTTACCTAGCACTCGTTTTCATTGTAAATATTGGTGTTATTTAGTATATCTTCATTGTGAATTTGATCCTTTAGCATTTTAAAGATTTATATTAATATACATTGTTTAATAATTTCCAGCGGCACTTAAATGTCTCTGATAGAAAATTGGGATCCCTGATAAACTGATTTTTGTTAACTCTGCATATGTAGTTTTTATTTCCTCTTTTTTTCAATCTTCTAAATGCCTTTATTTTAGATCTATTGCTTTTATATAATTTAAAGTCATATTTTATTTTGTTATTAAATCAGACAGCCATTTCTCTTTAAGTACGTGAGTTTAGTCCACGCTCACACCCATATGTAACTATGATAGATATGTGTAATACTATATCTGTATCTCATTATTATTTTATCTTATAATTTCTAGTTCTTTGTTCTTTAAACATTTTACATTGTATTTCCTTTTCTTAATTATGTGATTTTATTATAAATTTAAAATTAGAAAGGCTTGTATTATAAATTAGCAATATTTTATTAGTAATAGTCTCTGTAAGTTTAGACATTATCCAGTAATTCTTTATTATGAACATAAATTTATATATTTCTTCTCTCCTGACTTATGCCCCCTGATTTTATTTAATTGTACAACTATTCTTAGTTTTACCTTCATGTTCTTAGGTATAATTGAAACTCTTTTTGATTCCTCATTTTTTTTTTTTTTTTTTTTTTTTTTG
>NW_006788130.1:478786-519222 GCF_000442215.2 Lipotes vexillifer
CCCGCGTCTCCTGCATCGGCAGGCGGACTCTCAACCACTGCGCCACCAGGGAAGCCCATGATTCCTCATTTTTAAATGAACCATTTATTGAGGTACAACATACATGCTGAACAATACACAAAGCATAAATATGCACCAAGTGTACACATTAGTGTAAATACCACTTGGAATCACTACATCTCTAACTATGGTTTTAATGTAATATTTTGAAATGATCATTATTAAGAGTTTGTAAAGTGATGTTAAAAGGAGCATTGTGAAATATACAACTGAAGTCCAGATTGAAAACATTTTTTTGCATTAAGTTTTCTATCAACCAGCTATGTAGGCTTCCTAGACTCTGCTCCGAGGCTTGCCTCTCCAGATACTAGAACTTGGCTATGCCTATGAATGCTTGAGGGAGCATGAGATCAATGATAATTATTTGTTTTTAAAATGAAATACCCTAGAATATTCTCCTATGCTAATTAGGACAGTCAAATAAAACAGATAAAGCTTATAACTTTGGAAAGGTGGTCAAGAACCTATGTTCACAGTATGATTAAAAGAAAATTATGCCCTCTCAGTGCCACTCTGTTTGATATTATAATCAGTAATTGTTTTACTAAATTAATTCCATTCTGCGTGGTAAAAATATATTTTGAATTAAAATTATATACTCTAATAATTTAATAAGTATTAAATAATCTAGAATAACTTCAAAATATATACAATGAATTGGTGACCTCAAACCTCTCTTTAGAAACTGGTTGTGTTTAAAAATAAAAATGAAAAACAATAAGTAAAAAGCTTTTCACAAAATGCCCACATTAATATCTAACAGAAGAGAGAATAAAAATAATGTGCCTATCACCACTTCCATAAATAAGTTGGAGAAAGCACGTATAATATAATGCAGTTTTTTCTCTCTTTATAAAATTAATTCATTTTTATTTGTTTATTTATTTATTTATTTATGGCTCTGTTGGGTCTTTGTTGCTGTGCACAGGCTTTCTCTAGTTGCGGTGAGCGGGGGCTACTCTTTGTTGCAGTGCATAGGCCTCTCACTGCAGTGGCTTCTCTTGTTGCAGAGCATGGGCTCTAGGGCACATGGGCTTCAGTAGTTGTGGCACGTGGGCTCAGTAGTTGTGGCTCACGGGCTCTAGAGCGCAGGCTCAGTAGTTGTGGCGCACAGGCTTAGTTGCTCCATGGCATGTGAGATCTTCCTGGACCAGGGCTCGAACCCGGTCTCCTGGATTGGCAGGTGGATTTTTAAACACTGCACTACCAGGGAAACCCCTATAAAATTAATTTATTAACTCTTCTTGAGATAACTTTGATTTTCCTGTTTCTTTTATCTTATTCTCTAATTAATATAATAATTTCACCTAGAATGAACTCATTGAATATTAGTTGGTTTGGGTATGTTCAAAATTTAAATTATGCACATAAGAAGCAGATTTTAAAATATTTGTTGAAATGAATACATCTTTTACTCAATTTCAGTCAGAAATATATTGG
Source organism: Lipotes vexillifer (assembly GCF_000442215.2). NCBI lineage: Eukaryota > Metazoa > Chordata > Mammalia > Artiodactyla > Lipotidae > Lipotes > Lipotes vexillifer. Next base: position 480,287 of record NW_006788130.1, read on the forward strand.
TATAGGCACTTGTTGTTTAGCATCTCAGAATGACCCTAACAATTCTTTGAGTAATTACCTAATTGTTTTCTTTCACTCACTAGACTCTAATGCCCATGCAAGCTGTAGATCATTTCCTTACCAATAATTGTGCCTGGCACAGAAAAGTTTTCATATTTTGGTATGAATTAAAATGTAGACATTAGATTATCTAAATTAATCAACTTCTGATTATCCATGCCTAAATAATGAAGACTGAGGATTGAAGATTTTCTCCAAACAACCAGTCTTTAGTATGATCAACAGTGATCAGTTGTCTCTGCCCCATTACTCATCATGGCCAGACTTCCCTCCACTCTCTCTGTGTATCAATTATAACCGACAACTACTCCCACGTTAAACTTTGCCTTTATGTGCTGATGTGTTCTTAAAATAACATGAATAATCAAGAGTTGACTGGCAGCATAAAGTGAACTTGACAATTTATTCAAGAATATCAAGTAATTGTGTTTACTCCATTAGGAAAAAAATCTTACCTCATTCTTTTGAAGTACTTTATCTCACACTCTTTCCAGTATTCATCTATGTCTTCATGATAAATTACATCAAAGATGGCTTCTTTGGGTAATTTTCTTCCCTCTAATAGTAGAACTGTCTCTTTTTTGTAAAATCACTCACTCTGTCACAGCAATTTTATCATTTTCTGTTCTTCTATATTATAAACAAAAGTCATAAAGAAAATCACTCTTCAATTATTGCCCTCCAAAATATGCTTTGTTTAAGCAAATCACTCAACTTGGTCTTTTTTATCAGTATCTTATTACATCAGATTCTTTAATAGTCACATATATTTTTATTATAACTGGATCACATGTATTACCATTTCTGCTTAAAATAATTTTTCCCAGGGAGGGAAATAAATAGTGCCTGTGATACACCAATGAATAAGAGAAAGACCCTGATCTCATAAAGCTTACATTTGTGTATAGAATTATTGTCATGAATATTCTATGAAGAAAACATAAAATAGGCTAAAAGGAAAGTGTGATGGTTATTCATTTAAGTAGCATGATGAAGTAAGTACTTTCTGATGATGTGAAGAATGAGTGTAACCTGAATGAAATGAGAGTGAGAGCCATATGGAAGCAGAAGAGAAAGAGTTAGAGATTGCTTTTAAAGTGACAGAAACAGATTAGAGGCCAAAGTAAAAGCTCAATATGCGTTAGAAGAACTTCCATCACACCCACATCTCTGAGTGTGCAATTGAATGCTAGAAAAGAAGTGTGTAAGTAAGGAGGAGGATATCAATGCTAGAAAGCTCTTAAATTCTGGCTGAAAGTCCTCCTGCTTTGGCAATACACAAGTAGTTTTAGACATTGACGAAGTTGTTTCTTTGGGAATTTAAATCAATCTTAGCTTGCAGTCTATTTTGTTTTGGCTCTAAAAATTCATTTGTTTCCTTTATTCACTCAGTGATTTGTGTTTCCCTTTTGTTGATCTGTGTTTGTTTTCTTTACTGAAGCTTGGACAGTTAAGCCTGTTGCCTGAGAATACATTCATATCACGTTTACCATGGACTCAACTCAGGTATGTTTAGCTCAAAATGAATTCCAAAATGTTAAAAAGGTTAGGGAGATTTAAGACTTATTGATCTTTAGCTGACTGGATTTTACAATGGCCAGTTAGGAATTGTGATATATATCTGTCTATATTTCAGAACCCTTAAAAGTTTTTCAAAAGGAGAGGGAAGTTGAAAATCATTGCTGAGGAGGCAGCACACAGTCTGCTGCAAATTGGTCCTTATTTGTTATTCTGCTGTGTGAAAAGGTGATAGTGATACTCCTGCATTGCCCTGGGTTCAGGATTTTGTTGATTCATGTTAAGACCTTGATGATTGGGCTCTCAGGATGCATTCATTGCACACATACTTGCAGTCAGTCTCTGTAGAAATGTGTGTCTTTTTTTAGCTATCTAAAAAACTTCGCCCAAATTTCACTATCTGTGACAGATTTTTTTTAAATAATTTTTATAGTTGTAACTGTCTTTTCACTGAGGCTGAATTTTCTTCTCTGATTTTCCTTTTTTTGTTTTTTAATTGACTTTAGGGAAAAGAGCAGGAATAGATATGCTTTTAATGACTTATCTTTATCTGAAGATTTTTTTCTCATTTTTAACTATACTCTGAAAATACTGATATCAAAATATCTGAGTTTTTCATTTCAACATAATTAGCTTTGGCTCAATTCATATATATATGCTAATAATCTTTCTTTACTGTTGACACTGGCTGATCATTTATCAACACATGATATTGTACAACAGACAAATATGGATAAATGAAGAGAACACTTCAATTAGTGTCATTTTCTTGAGTATGTCAAATGTACATTTTCCTGTACTGCCAAAAAACATCATGGCATCTGTCCTTAGCCAACCATTTCCTCCAACTATGATTATTGTCTGTCATAGTTACACAATGATTCATCTCAATATAAAAAAAGGTATAACAAAAGAGAAGAAAATTTCACTTTGGGAATCTACTTTGGTGTTAACCCAGAGAGAACAAATCCGTATAGTCTATTACAATAGACTTTCTGGGGTTGGGCTTAGACCTCTCAGTATAAGGTGGGCTGAAAAGAAGATACATGAATGTAAACACATTAAGTTCATTTCTGACTGTGAAACTGTCAAATGCAATGTTAATGATTTAGCCTTTGGATATAGTATATTTTTTCTTACTAAAAATAACTTTATCTTTCGCTTTAGGCTAATGGCAGAGAATCAAAATTAACTTTCTAGCACTCAAGTCTGAAATGATTGATCAATCTAGACTAAAGCATGTATGTGCCCTAAAAACTTTTACTGTACTTTAAAGTATAAAAATAATATTTTTTACTTTCCTAGTTATGTATCATCTTTATAATCTTCTCACCCTCTTTATTTTAAGTTATTTAGACAAAAAAGTTAATTATAAGTATTATATATGCCATGGATATACTGACAATAAAAATACTAATGTAGCCTACTACCTGGATTCACTGAGCTCATATTATAGTGAGAGAGACAATAAGATAAATAAAAAAATTCAACACAGTGCAATGACAGATGTCTTAATGGCTTCTTCAGGATGATTAAGATAAAATCACATGTTCTTAGTATAGTGTCAGTTATTAGTGTATTCTTAAACTTAAATAAGCAACTGGAAATTTCAATAAATGTACAATGGCATATTTTACACATCTTATTTTAAAACCTAATTTCTTCCATTCTCTTTTAAAGACCCCCAAATTAGTAAACAGAAGCCTTAACTGAGGTAGTTATTTGCAGAGTGTTCCTTAATTGTCATAGCTTACACTTATGCAGATAAGGCAAGGCATAAATATTACAATTACTACTTATTTAAAGTACAAGGACAAAAACTCAAAGGTTTGAAACTAATTTATGCTACAGGCAGCGCATCTCGAATATAAAGCAAAAGAATGTTGCTGAACTTGCTGAACTGTTGTCGATCACTTGTCTCTGCCTTGGTTTTAATACTTAGTATTCATGGACTTTTCTGATGAATTGAAAAATCTTTCTGTGAGTTTTTTATGAAAGAAAAAATATCATATTCCCCCAGGGTCAAAGCCCCAGAGAACTGGTAACAGCAGGGGAGGTGGTACATACATACAATCCAGGCCTCCCAGCCATAGCAACGTCTGGGGCAACAGGCAGTAGTTGCACTGGGGCCTGGGACCCTGTCCTCCAGCTGCTAAGGTGCTCTGCTTGCCACTCTGGCCTTCTACCTGCCCCCTGTGCAGTGGCAGAGCCTTGCAACACCGGGCACTGGAGAGGCGCCCACATGACCCTGTCTTCCCTCCCCTGTGACAGCAGAGATTGTGACATAGGAAATCCCAGAGGCAGCTGGAGAGCCCACCATCCCAGTGCCCCAGGCAACACGGTCAGCGACCTTGGTAGCAGTAAGACACCAAAACCCCTGGAGGCAAAAGAAGCTATGAAGAGGGGTTGGGGCAACACCTCTGACAGAGACGGGTGGAGGGTGGAAAGTGCAGACTCTCAAAACCAGAGGCAGTTTTTGATAAGAGAAAAGAAAGAGATGAGAAACCAAAATCTTCTGCTATAGCGACACCTACTGGAATGCAAAAGAAAGGCCCCATTTGAAAAGGCACATCTGATAAAGGACTATTATCCAAAATACGCAAAGAACCCTTAAAGCTCAACAAGAGGAAAACAAGCCAATTGCTAAATGAGCCAAAGACCTTAACAGATGCCTCAACAAAGAAGATATACAGGTGGCAAATAAGTATACGAAAAGATGCTTCACTTCATATGTCATCAGGGAAACACAAATAAAAACAACAGTGAAATATCACCCTACACCTATTAGAATGGCCAAAATCCAGAACAACATGAAATGCTAGCAAAATGTGGAGCAATAGGAACTCTCATTCATTGTCCAAACCTATAAAATATACAACACCAAGAATGAACCCTAATGTAAACAATAGAGTTTGAGTGATTATGATGTGTCAATGTACATTCATCAATTATAACAAATGTACCACTTTGGTGGAGGATGTTGATAATGGGGGAGGCTGTGCATGTGTGGGCACAGGGGCTAATGGGAAATATTTGTACCTTTCAATTTTGCTGTGAAACTAAAACTGTTCTAAAAAAATTAAATCTTTAAAAAGTTATCAAATTTGTTAATTGATTTTATTATTAATAAGATATAACTTCCTTTGTGTTTTTATTGGACAGTTATATTTGCATATACATAAGTAATATATTTATACATTTTTACCATTATCATAAGATATTCTGTGTTTTTAAGATTTTAAGAGATTGTTTTATAAGAATATTAACATTTTACATGTTTATGAAGAGTATGTTTTTCCATGTGTTTTATTTTGTCATTCTTAATCTATACATAATTTAATGTTTTATGTCTGAGCTTTATCTTCTTTATTTTGCTTTTGTGTTTAGGAAGATTAGATTGATTTTCTATGCCTGCAGAACAAATTTTCCCAAAATTTCATGTAGACAGTTCCTCATGCGTTGTTTGACTGAGGACCTCAGTTTCTCACTGGCTGGAGCCTTCTCATAGGATCACTCACCACATGTCAGCTGATGTCCATTAGAGGAAGCATGTAAGAGGACAAGAGTGAGCAAGAGATGGCAAGGGATTTAAGTCACAGTATTTTGGTAACTTGATATCTCATCACTTTTATTATTCTGCTTAGAAGCAATGCAAAGTATAGCACACATTCAAGAGGAAAGCGTTTCACACACCCACCCCAGGTGGCAAAGATCATTGGGAGTTATTTTAGAAGCTGCCACGTAGACCTTTCACAAATCTTATAACAACTATTTCGTATGTACGTGTATGACATTCTTTTTTGACTTCTGGTTTTTTGCGAGATTTTAAAATTTAATTTGTTATGTGTTTTTGCTAAGATATTTTGGTATGAATATGAAATTTACATTTTATACATGTCCTCAAATATATCAAATAATGGAATAAGCTTTAATAATCACTGTCACAAAATAAAGCTTTTCCTATTAACTTGACTCAGTTTAGTATAAGCTTTTTCTTTCTGTGTGTGCAATGTTGTATATTCTAATTCAAGAAATTTATTTTCCTTTGTTATTAAAATTACAAGTGGAATTATTAACACTGAGTAGATGAATATTCAATTATGGATTTTGCTTTACTGAAGTCTTTCAGGTGTACTTTGCTCATGTCCCTCAAAGCTGTCCTATCGAAGTTTTATAGCTATTAGGGTCAGAATTATTTAAACTATGTAAAAGCCTGGAAAGGAGAATTATTTTTTTAACTAAGCATAAATGTGAAAGCTAAAATTTAAGATGATTATTTTAGACAAAAGGGATTGATTTAAGGCTATATCCTTGTCACACATACCATATCCTCAAGTTAAGACTATATGGCATTTATAATTTTTTTTATATTTGAATGAAGATACAAGTATAAAGGCAATTTTAAATAGTGATTCCTCTCTCTTCACGCTGATATAGATTGTCTGAATATTCATTTCTAATTACCCACAGAAAGAAGGAATGTTTTTAAACTATCAAAATTGAACTTTTTTTTTTCCTTTAAATTTACAGAATACATTGTTGCAAGAATATGTATCATTCTTCTGTTTTTATGATTTTTTTTATGTCAGCTATTTGGTTTAAGTCCTAGATCCTGGACAGTATTATTCCTTGTCCTAAAAATAATACTTTATTAAATAATCTCAAAATCATAATCTTGATGTTTATTTTAAAAACCACAAAATTGTCATACCTACCTATGACAATGTATACATTTTTTAAAAATAAACTCTTACCATAATAGATTAATTATTGAGTTCACTAAAAATATTCTTCTATCTCATGATACACAGATGTCAAATATCATGTAATAAAATACTCTTTTAACCTATGTATCAGTAAAACCAGTTGAAGGCTTCAAGGCCGTGAGAAATCATCTCATCAGCATATAAGTGTTCATAAAGGAAGTGCCAAGACATCAGGATCTCTGTAACATTCATCTTCTAATTTACTTTGGTCCCATCAGTAGACTTGGTATACTCAAGAATCATATATCTTTAACTCTCAAAATGACACTCCAAAGGAAATTGGTGAGTGGATACACAATGTAGTTTATGAAGATTTTCATACATAGTCTTAGGAAAATTATTTTTGGTTTATTTGGATTACTCCTCAAATGAAAAATAAGAAACAAAGAAATAGAATTATCATCTTTGGCCAAGGATACACCCTTAGACATTCTGTTATTTAGTAATAGTTTTGCAGACTTAACATTTTGGTGAACTTTTAGGTTAACAGAGAATTTTTCGTTTTTAAAGCTAATGTTAAACTCTGTATATTTTATTCTAGGCAAAGCCAAAAGACTTTCACCCAAAAGAAAAGGTGACATTTCCACTTTGTACAGTCTGCTAAAAATGTCACACAAGCTAGAGTTTTAATCCATGTTGGTGGGTTATGCACAGATTGATTTTAAATGTAGCATTTTATTGCTCTAGGGGAAAAAAAAGCATTTCCTTCAAAATAAGATTAAATAGATATGTAATGGGATTTTAGTTATAGAGTTGAATTTTTACACATATTTATTGGTTATTCTATATGAAATTTCCTTTCTGCATTTACTTCTGCTTTAAATATCAGCTATAAACACCCTGAGGGGGCAGGTGCTGAAATGGCAGAGACTGAGACTTATTTCCATCTGTGTAAAAGGTTAGTACCACATTGCAATGCTTAGCATAACCTTAAAAATCCATAATTTAAACTCTGTTTCTAGACTGTTTCATCCTTAAATGTGATTGAGTAATATATATCCTAGCAAGTTAAACATATAGTATGGGGCATCATCTTATTTTCATAAAATAATTAATCACACACAGCACAGTTGTCATCATTTCATAAGCTCAGAGTAAATAACTATATTTTTTATGTTAAATCCTCACAGCCAATGCAAAAAAGTATTATTAATTCTATTTGTACAAAATAGATTTACCCTTATATAATGTCATTCCAAAAACTTTAAAATATTGATAATGATAATGAAAAGGTATAAAAAGTTTTACTTCCCAGCTTAGATCAGCTTGACTTCAGATGGAAGATTTCACAAATTCCAACTGTATGTATTCTCATATTGTATAACCCTTGCAGACAATTAAACTTTTCATTGTTTAATATCTTCTATTTTAGAGATTCCTTCTGTCAATATGAAGCAAATTCATTAGAAATATTATAAAATTTATTCTTGTACTACCTCTATATGATCTGCCGTTCCACTTACATGAAATTAATTTCTCATTATTGGTATTCATACCTTTTGCTGAAATATGTTCTGCTAAATTTTACTTGTGATAAATGTCCCTCAGATTTTGAGCCAGTCCCACTTTATCCATTCCTCCCCTCAGAAAAACAAACAAAAAAACCAACAAGCAAAAAACAAAAAAAAATTCTTCTCGCAATCCTATCTTCTGTAGTTTTGTTTTTCTCCTCCCATCTTGCCTCTTCATAGTATATTTTCATATCCATCCAGACAAAAGCAATCACTTCCAAATTGTTTCACCAGATTTATTTATATACTTCACTCATTCAACATATTTATCTTTGAAGGAAAAATTTTATTTATTTATTTATTTTTTTGTGGGCCTCTCACTGTTGTGGCCCCTCCCATTGCAGAGCACAGGCTCCAGACGCGCAGGCCCAGCGGCCATGGCTCACGGGCCCAGCCGCTCCGCAGCATGTGGGATCCTCCCAGACCGGGGCACGAACCCGCGTCCCCCGCATCGGCAGGCGGACTCTCAACCACTGCACCACCAGGGAAGCCCCAAAGCAAAAAAATTTTTTAAGTTATTTCCAGTAGCTGCATGGATGGTTGGAAAAATTATTCTCTCATGTCAAAAATTATTTTTTGCATTTCTATTAATTCCTCCTTTCGTATTTAAAATGTATATAACATGATTCAAAAGCTGTAAATTATTACAAATGCCACACTGAATTTAGATTGTGTACAATGTTGTTGGTGATTTACTCTTTTAAGACAGAAGGATGTGGTACTATTTTGATATGTGGTCTAAAGCAGAAGGACTATAATCCATACATAAAACTGCTAAGTAATTAAATCAGTTCTATACTCAATATAACCATTCTCTCTTGAAATCAATTTAAATTTCAATTAAGAAAAGAAAAAGTTCCCTTCAAGACAGTAGTTAAGGAAATTAAAACAATATATTAGGTAATATTTTTAGAGATGAAAAATCTTAAACGTGTTAATGGCAGTGTTTTACATAATTAAAGATGTTCAATTGCCAACATCAGCAACAAGTACATTAACATAATATTAAAATTTTCTAGTATTATTTTATTATTTGTCATTCTGGCAGAGTCCATCCCAGAATTAACTTCTTAGTAATTATAAAAGGCAGTCAAACTAATGGATGCTCTGCTGCACTATTTCACTCCTATGCTATCACTCTCTCATCCTATGAACTTCTGAGCACTGGCATCATAGCTGTGCGTTCATCTTTGAGAGGCCAAGGACAAAGAGAGAATAACTATGAGCATTGTAGCATACTTCAAAGTCAAAGTTTAATTTATTAAATTTTATAATTGGCAAAATGCCAATAAATTTTTCTGAAGACCCTAGTCTGAAATGTTGTAATACGAGCTTTTTTGCTTATTGATCAAACACCTACAAATTTCCAAATAATACACTGGCACATCACTCAGTAATTAATAAACACTGTTGGGTTCCATTGTTATAATGAGGATCCATTTAAATTCTTACGTTTCGGGAACATCATAATAGCTAAGGATAAATCAGAGCAAATCTATTGGCAAACAAAAAGCAAGACCCAGTCATGTGACCCAGACCTAAGAAAGGAGTGCAAACTTGGAAAACCAAAGTGTAGCCTATGAAGTTAGCTGCTTTTTTTTTTTAATAGATCGTTATTGGAGTATAACTGCTTCACAATACTGTGTTAGTTTCTCTTGTACAACAAAGTGAATCAGCCATATGCATACCTATATCCCCATATCCCCTCCCTCTTGAGCCTCCATCCCACCCTCCCTATCCCACCCCTCTAGGTCATCGCAAAGCACCGAGCTGATCTCCCTGTGCCCTGCGGCTGCTTCCCACTAGCTAACTATTTTACATTTGGTAGTGTGTATACGTCCATGTGACTTTCACTTTGCCCCAGCTTCCTCCTCCCACCACCTGTGTCCTCAAGTCCATTCTCTATGTCTACATCTTTATTCCTGCCTTGCCACTAGGTTCATCAGTACCATTTTTTTTTTGATTCCATATATATGTGTTAGCATATGGTATTTGTTTTTCTCTTTCTGACTTACTTCACTCTGTTTGATAGACTCTGGGTCCATCCACCTAACTACAAAAAGCTCAGTTTCGTTTCTTTTTATGGCTGAGTAATATTCAATTGTATATATGTGCCACATCTTCTTTATCCATTCATCTGTCGATAGACATTTAGGTTGGTTCCATGTCATGGCTATTGTAAATAGTGCTACGATGAACATTGTGGTACATGACTCTTTCTGAATTATGGTTTCCTCTGGGTATGTGCCCAGGAGTGGGATTGCTGGGTCATATGGTAGTTCTATTCTTAGTTTTTTAAGGAACCTCCATACTGTTCTCCATAGTGGTTGTATCAATTTACATTCCCACCAACAGTGCAGGAGGTTTCCTTTTTTACCACACCCTTTCAAGTATTTATTGCTTCTAGATATTTTTGATAATGGCCATTCTGACTGGTGTGAGGTCAGTCATTGTAGTTTAGATTTGCATTTATCTAATAATTAGTGATGTTGAGCACCTTTTTATGTGCCTTTTGGCCATCTATATATCTTCTTTGGTGAAATGTCTATTTAGGTCTTCTGCCCATTTTTTAATTGAATTGTTTGTTTTTTTGATATTGAGCTGCATGAGCTGCTTGTATATTTTGGAGATTAATCCTTTGTCCATTGTTTCATTTGCAAATATTTTCTCCCATTCTGAGGGTTGTCTTTTCATCTTGTTTACAGTTACCTTTGCTGTGCAAAAGCTTTTAAGTCTCATTAGGTCCCATTTGTTTATTTTGGTTTTTATTTCCCTATCTCTAGGAGGTGGGTCAAAAAGGATCTTGCTGTGATTTATGCCATACAGTGTTCTGCCTATGTTTTCCTCTAAGAGTTTTATAGTGTCTGGCCTTACCTTTAGGTCTCTAATGCATTTTGAGTTTATTTTTGTGTATGGTATTTGAGAGTGTTCTAATTTCACTCTTTTACATGTGGCTGCCCAGTTTTCCCAGCACCACTTATTGAAGAGGCTGTCTTTTCTCCATGTATGTTCTTGCCTCCTTTGTTGTAAATTAGGTGATCATACGTGCATGAGTTTATCTCTGGGCTTTCTATCCTGTACCACTGTTCTATATTTCTGTTTTGTGCCAGTACCATACTGTCTTGATTACTGTAGATTTGTGGCATAGTTTGAACTCAGGGAGCCTGATTCCTCCAGCTCCATTTTTCTTTCTCAAGATTGTTTTGGCTCTTCGGGGTTTTTGTGTTTCCTTATGAATTGTAAAATTTTTTGTTCTAATCTGTGAAGAATGCCATTGGTAGTTTGATAGGGATTGCATTGAATCTGTAGATTGCTTTGGGTAGTAGAGTCATTTTCACAATATTGATTCTTCCAATGAAGAACGTGTTATATTTCTCCATCTGTTTATGTCATCTTTGATTTCTTTCATCAGTGTTTTATAGTTTTCTGAGTACAAGTCTTTCACCTCCTTAGGTAGGTTTATTCCTGGGTATTTTCTTCTTTTTGTTGCAATGGTAAATGGAAGTGTCTCTTTAATTTCTCTTTCTGATTTTTCATTCTTAGTGTATAGGAATGCCAGAAATTTCTGTGCATTAATTTTGTATACTGCAACCTTACCAAATTCACTGATTAGTTCTAGTAGTTTTCTGGTCGCACCTTTAGGATTTTCTATGTGTAGTATCATGTCATCTGCAAACAGTGACAGTTTTACTCCTTTTTTCCATTTTGTATTCCTTTTATTTCTTTTTCTTCTCTGATTGCCATGGCTAGGACTTCCAAAACTATGTTGAATAATAGTGGTGAGAGTGGACATCCTTGTCTTCTTCCTGATCTTAGTGGAAATGCTTTCAGTTTTTCACCATTGAGTATGATGTTCGCTGTGGGTTTGTCATTTATGGTAGGTAATTATGTTGAGGTAGTTTCCCTCTACGCCCATTTTCTGGGAGAGTTTTTATCATAAATGGGTGTTAAATTTTGTCAAAAGCTTTTTCTGCATCTATTGAGATGATCATATGGTTTTTATTCCTTAATTTGTTAATATTGTGTATCACATTCATTTGTGTATATTGAAGAATCCTTGCATCCCTGGGCTAAATCCCAATTGATCATGGTGTATGATCCTTTTAATGTATTGTTGGATTCTGTTTGCTAGTATTTTGTTTAGGACTTTTGCATCTATGGTCATCTGTGATATTGCTCTATAATTTTCTTTTTTTGTGATATCTTTTTCTGGTTTTGGTATCAGGGTGAGGGTGGCTCTGTGAATTTGGGAGTGTTCCTCCCTCTGCAATTTTTTGGAAGAGTTTGAGAAGGATGGGTGTTAGCTCTTCTCTAAATGTTTGATAGAATTCACCCGTGAAGCAATCTGGTCCTGGACTTTGGTTTGTTGGAAGATTTTTAATCACAGTTTCAATTAGATTACTTGTGATTCATCTGTTTATATTTTCTAATTCTTCCTGGTTCAGTCTTGGAAAATTGTAACTTTCCAAGAATTTGTCCGTTACTTCACGGTTGTCCACTTTATTGACATATAGTTGTTTGTAGTAGTCTCTTATAATCCTTTATATTTCTGTGGTGTCAGTTGTGATTTCCTCCTTTTCATTTCTAATTTTATTGATTTGGGTCCTCTCCCTTTTTTTCTTGATGAGTCTGGCTAAGGGTTTAGCAATTTTATTTATCTTCTCAGGAAGCAGCTTTTAGTTTTATTGATCTTTGATATTGGTTTCTTTGTTTCTATTTCACTTATTTCTGCTCTGATCTTTATGATTTCTTTCCTTCTACTGACTTTGGGTTTTCTTTGTTCTTCTTTCTCTAGTTGCTTTAGATGTAGTGTTAGATTGTTTATTTGAGATTTTTCTTGTTACTTGAGGTGAGATTGAATTGCTTATAAACTTCCCTCTTAGAACTGCTTTTGCTCTGTCCCACAGGTTTTGGGTCATTGTGTTTTCCTTGTCATTTGTGTCTATGTATTTTTTTATTTCTTCTTTGATTTCTTGCAGTGATCTCTTGGTTATTTAGTAGTGCACTGTTTAGCTCCATGCATTTGTGTTTTTTACAGGTTTTTTTCCTGTAATTTATTTCTAATCTCATACCATTGTGGTAGGAAAAGATGTTTGATATGATTTCCATCTTCTTAAATATTCTGAGGCTTGATTTGTGACCCAAGATGTGATCTATCCTGTAGACTGTTCCATGTGCACTTGAGAAAAAAGTGTATTCTACCACTCTCAGGTAGAATGTTCTATAAATATCAATAAAATCTATTCGTTCTATTGTGTCATTTCAAGCTTGTGTTTCCTTATTTATTTTCTGTTTGGATGATCTCTCAATTGGTGTAAGTGGGGTGTTAAAGTCCACTACTATTATTGTGTTATGTCAATTTCCCCTTTCACTGTTGTTAGCATTTGCCTTATGTATTGAGGTGCTCCTGTGTTGGATGCATAAACATTTATAATTGTTATATCTTCTTCTTGGATTGATCCCTTGATCATTATGTAGTGTCCTTCCTTATATCTTGTAACAGTCTTTGTTTTAAAGTCTATTTTATCTGATATGAGTATTGCTACTCCTGCTTTCTTTTGATTTTGATTTGCATGGAATATCTTTTCCCATCCCTTCACTTTCCATCTGTATGTGTCCCTAGGTCTGAAGTGGGTCTCTTGTAGACACCATATATATGGGTCTTGTTTTTGTATCCATTCAGCCAGTGTGTGTCTTTTGGTTGGGGCATTTAACCCATTGACATTCAAAGTAATATTGATGTGTATATTCCTATTACCATTTTCTTAATTGTTTTGGGTTTATTTTTGTGGGTCTTTTTCTTCTCTTGTGTTTTCCGCCCAGAGAAGTTTTTTTTTAACATTTGTGGTAGAGCTGGTTTGGTGGTGCTGAATTCTCTTAGCTTTTGCTTGTCTGAAAGCTTTTGATTTCTCCATTAAATCTGAATAAGATCCGTGCTGGGTAATCTTGGTTGTAGGTTTTTCTCTTTCATCACTTTAAGTATGTCCTGCCACTCCCTTCTGGCCTGCAGAGTTTCTGCTGAAAAATCAGCTGATAACCTTATGGGGATTCCATTGTATGTTATTTTTTGTTTTTCCCTTGCTGCTTTTAATATTTTTTCTTTGAATTTAATTTTTGTTAGTTTGATTAATATGTGTCTTGGTGTGTTTCTCCAAGGATTTATCCTGTAGGGACTCTCTGTGCTTCCTGGACTTGGGTGACTATTTCCTTTCCCATGTTAGGGAAGTTTTCCACTGTAATCTCTATATTTTCTCAGACCCTTTCTTTTTCTCTTTTTCTTCTGGGACCCCTATAATTCAAATGTTGGTGTGTTTAGTGTTGTCCCAGAGGTCTCTGAGATTGCCTTCAATTCTTTTTATTCTTTTTTCTTTATTCTGCTCCTCAGCAGTTATTTCCACCTTTTTGTCTTCCAGCTCACTTATTTGTTCTTCTGCCTCAGTTATTCTGTTATTGATTCCTTCTAATGTATTTTTCATTTCAGTTATTGTGTTGTTCATCTCTGTTTGTTTGTTCTTCTAGATCTTTGTTAAACATTTCTTGTATTTTCTCAGTCTGTGCCTCCATTCCATTTCCGAGGTTCTGGATCATCTTTACTATCATTACTCTGAATTCTTTTTCAGGAAGATTGCCTATTTCCTCTTCATTTATTTGGTCTTGTAGGTTTTTACCTTGCTCCTTCATCTGCAACATATTTTTTTGCCATCTCATTTTTTCTTTCTCCTTTTTCTAATGAATGGGTTGTGTTCCTGTCTTACTGGTTGTTTGGCCTGAGGCTTCCAACACTGCAGTTTGTAGGCTGTTGGTTAGAGCTGGGTCTTGGTGCTGAGGTGAGGACTTCCATGAGACCTCACTCCGATGACTATTCCCTGGAGTCTGAGCTTCTCTGTTAGTCCAGTGGTTCGAACTTGGAGCTCCCACTGCAGTGGCTTTGGCCCGACCCCCCAGCTCATGAACCAAGATCCTGCAAGCTGCACAGAGCATCAAAAAAAAAAAAACAAGAAAAACAAAAATAAAAACAGAACAATAACAAAGTAAAAAATAAGATTAGACTAGGAAATTAACAACTATGTTAGAAAAAATATAAAAAATATAAATATAGATGAAACAACAACTGGAAGGTAAAACAGAACCACAATAGTAAAAAAGAGGAGGAGGAAAAAAAACGGAGGAAAAGCCCTTGCCTGCGGAGGGCAGGGCCTAAGCTGGGTGAGGTTTGGGTTGTGGGCAGGGCCTATGCTTATGACCCACAAGGCTGGCAAAGGACGGGGGTTTGTGTGGGGTGGGGCTTAAGCTCAACAGGACAGAAGGGGCCCAGAAGGTGGGGGACCCCACCTGGGAGCCCAGCAGGCTCCCTGTGCCCAAGTGGGTGGAGCAAACACCCTCCGCACCTCTCCTGCTCCTGGAGGGCCCCTCCCGCCTGCCTCTCCTGTTCTACCCTGGCCTCCCTCCTACTCCCTAGTACCAACGCAGCCTGGAGGGGACCTCTGAGGGCGTAGGACCTGGCCTGAGAGCTGGGCAGACTTCCCTGGTCTATTGGGCAGAGGAAACGCTGGGCCCACCCCCCACCAATCTGAGCCCCTGAGGGTCCCTCCAGGAAACCCTCCCCACCCAGCCACGCCTCAGGGGCACTGGTCCTGTCTGGCCTCCACTTCTTCTCCCCTCTCAGTCCCCCCACATCCTACCAGTTCACTTGGGGGTTCTTCCTGTGTCCTTTGGCATCGGGGTCCCCCACCATCATCCAGCAGGAGCCCTAGTTGTGGGGAGACGTGAACTCTGTGGCTTCCCACACTGCCATCCTGATTCACTGAAGTTAGCTTCTTGAAGTCATGCCCCAGACATTTGCTCTCAAAGGGATAGACATAAATAGGTTTCCTAATACAGTGGTCTATAACCCTATATGGGTGGGTCACTCTCCCGAATTAGTGGTTGGTGTGTCTGGCTGTGTGCCTGTGGATTGGCTGGGGCCGGTGGGGAGGAAATCTGTGCAGCTCATTTCAGCTCAGGTGGGCTTTGCTGGGCTCTGCTTCAAATGTCTTCACGTTTTAGAGCTGAGGAAGAAGGTGTAGCCCCTATGTGACATGCTTATCTCATTATAGAAGATAGTAACACAAGAGACTCAGCTAATTCATATGATGATAAAGTTCTGTTTGGACAGTAAAGTTTTCATACATTCAGTGACCAAAATAAGTTACAGAGCCAAGTCTGTTATTGAGGGGAAAATATATGTTGTATACTGGGAGACACTGTAAATCAATTAGCAAATGGTGTATGTTTACATTTTTCTTGTAGGAGAAAGAGGAATTAATGAGATCACCACCACCCCCACCAAAACAAAAAGGGTAAGATTGGACACTACTGATAATATCTGAGGCAAAAATTCCTTGCCCTGAATATTGTCAAGCAAAATAAAAGAATTAACAATTTATTCAATCTTTGTATGAAATCTATTTCAGGGCAGTTGCCCTAGTTGATGAGAAATTCTCTTTATAAATGGAGTTTTAGCTAACAATTGTGAAAGAAATAATTCTTTAGTGGAATCTGTGATTCAGGGAAGAGTCATCAATTTATAAAACCAGTATAGAAATACTTTAGGAGATCTTTCTAATGGAGGAACTATAATATCACCATATGAGCCACAGATCAAACTTAACTTCATTAAATGTCCAATAACTAGACCTTGTGTCATTGATATGATGTAACGTGGAGCATCTAATAGCATTTGAGCCTAATCAAGCTTCTAGAGCTAGCTTTCATTTACCAAACAAAGTGGTGGGGGAGAGAACTAATTAATGACAGCACAAGGAAGCAAAAGAAACAAAGAATTTAAGACATTCTGCAAGATAACGTGCATCCATTTTATTAATTAATAACGTATTAAAATTGGGATGCATTAGCTCTAAATTAAAGGGGACTTAAGAGACATAATAGCAAAATTTATGTGTGGCACTCATTTGAATTCTAATTTAAATTAAAAAACTAAAAATATGAATTTGGTAGATGAATGGGGAAATTTAATTTTGGAGTCATTAGCTGATATCAGAGTCATTTTTTTTGTATTTGTGAATGTGGATTGTGATTTTATAAAACAGTATATTTATCAGATATGCTTATTAAGTTTGTAAGGGTGAAATGACTTTGACATCTGAGACTTATTTTAATGTACATTAGAAAATTTTTTAAAAGGTAGATGAATAAATATGATTAAATCTTTCTCCTTAACTCTGGGTAATTGTTGGTGGTTTGTTACATAGTTTCTCTTTTAAAATGTTTACAGTTATTATAATTTATTATTTTAAAATAAAAGAGTGCAATATTGAAATTGTCCCATGATCTCTGTTTCAAGGATTATTGAATTTATTTTTATGACTCTTTTTTATCCATACCAATTATGCTTCATGCTAATCTTGGCTTACATTCCTTTTGTTTCTTCTTTGTAGCAAGTTAAATGTTACCTATAATTTTATAGAATGTCTCTGTTATTTTCTACTTTATCTTTTCAAGGATGAAATTAATGTTTTGCACTTTCAAACTGTAGTTTCCCATGGTTTCATAACAGTGTGAAAATGTTTTTACTTACTAAATATTTCATGAAAATAATGACCAAAATTCATTAATTCCATAAAAGTAGTAATAGATATAATTTTTAAAAACATCTTTATTGGAGTATAATTGCTTTACAATGGTGTGTTAGTTTCTGCTTTATAACAAAGTGAATCAGCTATACATATACGTATATCCCCATATCTCTACCTTCTTGTGTCTCCCTCCCTTCCACCCTCCCTATCCCACCCCTCTAGGTGGTCACAAAGCACCTAGCTGATCTCCCTGTGCTATGCAGCTGCTTCCCACTAGCTATTGGTTTTACATTTGGTAGTGTATATATGTCCATGCCACTCTCTCACTTCGTCCCAGCTTACCCTTCCCTCTCCCCTCAAGTCCATTCTCTAGTAGGTCTGCGCCTTTATTCCCATCCTGCCCCTAGGTTCTTCATGACCATTTTTTTTTTCTTAGATTCCATATATACGTATTAGCATACGGTATTTGTTTTTCTCTTTCTGACTTACTCCACTCTGTATGACAGACTCTAGGTCCATCCACCTCTAATAGATATAATTTGATCACTGTCTTGTCTGCACTAACTTGACATTCCATTCCCCATTCTCAGCAAATAATATTCAATATTATCCAAGAAAGTAGTAATTTCTAAGATATTGACAAAAAAATTAGCTTGAACACTTTTATTTAGTACATACTCTTTCGGTTATAATTTCCCAAATGCAATTTTCACCTATACATGGAATTAATTCCTGTTTATTGTCACTGTAGGTGTGATAGGACACATTACAATTTATTAGTGTATTCTGTTATTCACAAGTTTAGAAATATTCTAAGTGTCCAAAACTAGATATGAAATGCTGTATTTTTTCCTTCTGAAAACTTGTATTCGTTTTTTATAACTACTGTAACCAATTACCACAGTGGCTTAAATAACACATATTTATTATCTTATACTTGCTTAGAGTAGAAGTCCAACACAGGCTTCAGTGAGCTAAAATTGAGGTGTCAGCAGGGCTGAGTTCTTTTCTGGACACCGGAGGGAAGAATCCATTTTCTTGTTCTTTCCAGCCTTTAAAGCCTCCCAACATTCCAGGCATCGCGGGCCCCTTCCTTTATCTCAAAGGCAGCAACTTTGCCTCTTTCTGTGGTTTTCAGTCATAGTTACATCTTCCTCTGACTTTCTCTCCTGTCTTCTTCCTGAACTTTTAAGCACCCTTGTGATTACATTGGGCACACCTGTATAATCTAGGCTCATCTCCATATTTTAAGGGAGAGAGCACAACTTCTTTCACAAATGAGGTGAAATCCAGAGCATTGACAATAGTGTTGAGTCCTCGTAATGAGAACTGAGAGCAGGTATGGCTTCTGGGCAACAATGCACAGACACAAATACATCAAAATGAAGACTACGATTATAAAGACTTCAAAATAAATCAGTACTTCAAAAGCATCAAACGGAGACATCTACTCAGATAGAATTTTCTTACAACAATAAGATTTAAACAGTAAGCAGCAAAAAGGAAAAGGAGGCATGGAATTAGAAGTTGCAGGGTCTTATGGGCTGAGTATTTGTGTCCCCCCTCAGATTCATATGTTTAAGCCTAACCTTCAATGTGATGGTACTTGGAGGCCTCTGGGAGATAATTTGGGTCTTGCAGGTGGGACTCTGGTCTAATGGGATTAGTGTCTTTATAGGAAGAAATATTAGAGGGCTTGTTCTCTCTCCATGTATACTAGGAGATAGTTGCTGCTAACCAGCCAGAAAGAGAGACCTTATCAGA
Organism: Lipotes vexillifer; assembly: GCF_000442215.2. Lineage (NCBI taxonomy): Eukaryota > Metazoa > Chordata > Mammalia > Artiodactyla > Lipotidae > Lipotes > Lipotes vexillifer. Next base: position 499,481 of record NW_006788130.1, read on the forward strand.
AACTGACAATACTGGCACCCTGATCTCTGACTTCCCACTTCCTGAACTGTAAAAAATAAAACGTCTGTTGTTTAAGTCACTTGGTGTATGGTATTTTGTTATGGCAGCCTGAGCAGATTAATACAGAGGCGCACCATGATCTCACATAATCGAATAAGCATAACCCCAAACGTATTAACAATTGTACGTTAAAAGTCTGATGCCATTGCTTTAGTTATCAATGGAATGGAAACTTAAGTTATATTATAGCTTTACATAGATACATGTTTGGGGAAAGTAATAGATAAATAACCCAGGCAATTTGAATAAGATGTTTAACATTTAGCTGAGGATTTTAAAATGTATCCACTAAATGAGCTAGATTGCATTATTGTTCCCAAAACTTTTGTACTCTTCTATGCAGAATATTTAGCTGAAATATTGGCGACAGGCTTGGCCATATAACCTTTTTAGCAAACCATATGATAATAGAAACTTTAAAAAGCTGCCGTGTTTTTTTTTCCTCTCTCATGGGTCAGTAATGCTGTAGATAGAATGTAGTTCCTGGGGTAAAGATAGAGGAGTACTCAAGCTATAATAATAATAATAATCTATAAATACTCATACAAAATGATTTCAATTGTATGTATCTATTTATACAAATGTAACAACAAACGTGATTTATTTATAAAGGAGGAATTAAGAACTATATGAATGTTTTGTAATGGATGAAGAATATGTAGAAACATATTCTTTTTGCATTACTGAGCTAAATATTCCATTAAAGTATCATATGCTTCATATCTGTAATCATGATTTGAATATAATTAAAATATTTGTATATCTTTTTATCGTGATAAAATATGATAATAGTTCGTTGTGATAAATAGTAGCTACCAATAGAGTTACACATTTTTCCAAGTTTATTGAGATGTAATTGACAGTAAAAATTGTATATATTTAGAGTGTACAACATGATACTTTGATACATCAGTACATACCCATTGGTGATTATAAGAATTTTCAAAATGCCCAGATACAGTTTCAGTGAAATAGTCCATGTTAGAAATGAAAACTAATTGGTTCATATAAAAAGAAAGTCCCTAATCTAGACCTCATTAGTAGAAGATGCTAATTAGATGAGTTAATGAGACACTGCATGCTGCAAGTATAAAAATAATATAATAAATCTATTTTAAGTACTTTAGCACTTGAGTGCTTTTGAGAATAGGAGAGGGTTTTTTTTGTTTGTTTTTGTGTTTTTGTTTTTTTGTTTTTGCGGTAGCCGCGCCTCTCACTGCTGCGGCCCCCGCCGCCCCCCCCGCGCTGCGGAGCACAGGCTCCGGACGCGCAGGCTCAGCGGCCATGGCTCACGGGCCCAGCCGCTCCACAGCATGTGGGATCTTCCCGGACCCAGGCACGAACCCGTGTCCCCCGCATCGGCAGGCGGACTGCCAACCACTGCGCCACCAGGGAAGCCCAGGAGAGTTTTTTTTCTTAACTATTTCTTTTTTTTTTCTTCTCCTGTTTCTTGGCAGGTCACTCAACAGCAGGTGTGGGTAAAAAATTAATCTATATATTTAGTTTCATTTTTGTTCAGTTGTATTTTGCATGAATGTTCTAAAGTATAACAATTCCAAGCCCTCCTTGTCCAAATTAGAAGGGGTTCTATTCTTCTTTCCCTCTGCTCCTTAATATGTCATAAATTTTTATGTCCAATAGAGTAGGCATGACAGTAGAGTAGTTATGATGGTTTTTACTGGTCACCATTGGGACCAAATTTGTCTCTGGAAGCCAAAGTGCATCATGCCCTCTACCTCGAATCTACCTCGAATGTCATTTAATTCTGTCTCATGATGGGGTTTGGAATAAATTTACATTTACAAATGATGATAACCATCTACTCTGCTTTAAGGCAGTTACTTTTAAATAAATATTTACTCAGTTTAGACGTGAACTGCCTCTAGTACTGTTTTCCCCACACCTCCTTCTCCAACCCAGGATGGCACACAGTTTACTAGGAAAGAGCAGTCCTTGCTGTGAGGTGTGGCACAAAGCCACTGGTGCTGATGACTCTGGCCCTAACTATTGTCCACACCTATGAGGTTATCTTGCTCTGAAAACCGGTCACCTATAGAATGTCTCTTTGAGTCTGTAGTCTTTTTTTGTAATTGAGGTATTGTTAATTTACAAGGTTGTGTTAATTTCTGCTGAACAGCAAAGTGACTCAGTTATACACATATAGACATTCTTTTTTTTATATTCTTTTCCATTATGGTTTATCCCAGGATGTTGACTATAGTTCCCTGTGCTACAAAGTAGGATCTTGTCCATCCATTCTCTATGTAAGAGTCCGTAGTTTTTTGACGGGTCCCCTGTGCCTGACTATGGCATATGGGGAATTCTGAATCTGCTGAAAACCAAAAGAGCAATGAAGAGACAGTATAGCCATCCTGGGCCTAGCCATGCTTCCAGCAGGCTTTTGTTCAGAGTTCCCGATATGTAGTGGGCAAGAATGCCTTCAGCTGCTACCTCAGCCTGTTAATTCTGCATTGATTGTTAGGGACAAAGTGCCACCTATTAACCTATTAACATTTTTTTTATTTCATATAAGGTATTATCTTCTGAAAAGTTTTATAATTTTGATGTTTCCACATTTATGTTTTTAATCAACCTGGAATAATCTTTTCAATTGTATAGCATTCGCAGCAATGCTCATCAAATATTCCATTTGTCACCTACATTTCCAAGCCATCTTACATCTCTGTAAAGTTTATATAAGATTGCAATATTGTTTCTTCACACATTTGGTAGAACAACTTGGTAAAATCATTTGTGCTAAGAATGTTTTGCTTGAGGAAATGTATTTGAAAAGTATTGCTTCTTTAGTAGTTATAGAACATAGAGTTTAATTTTATGTTCTCTGACTTCAGGTTTATTGAGATTTTCTTTCCGAAAATGTCTGCTTTTGTTTAAAAGATCAAGTTTATTGTCAAAATGTACATAACTCCCCTTAATATTTCTTAAGTATTTAAGTAACTGTAGTTTCAACTATTTGTCATGACTAAAATCGTGATTTTGTTATCCCTTAATATTCATGATTACTACCATAGATTATTGGTAAAATTTAGAGTTGTTTTCAAAAAACAAACTTTTGGTTTTGTGGACCCACACTATTACATATTTTTTGTTTTAATATTTGATTTCATATTTATTTATTTTAAATTTTATTGTTTCATATTAAGTCATCCTTATACATTCTCTGGCTTTGTTTTTGCTGTTATTTTCTTAATTCCTGGGATATATTTTTAACTAATTTTCAGCTTTTTAAAAATTATATGTACCTTCTTTGTACATTATATAATTATAAAGACAGATTTACTTCTGTCTTTCCATACTCTGTCTACTATTTCATTTTATAATTTTTTCCTTTTTTTTTTTCTTATTGCACTGGCCATGTTCTCCATATAATATAGAATTAAAGTAGTGAGAATGTACATCTTAGCTTTCTTTTTTTACTTTGAAAGTGTGTGAAATTTTATCAGAAATGTTTTTCTTTTTTAGAAAACAGCCTTGTTGTAGAATTGATATACAATAAGCTGCATCTTTTTCAAGTACACCATTTGGTAGGCTTGACATGTGTGTACATCCTTGAACCACTCTCACAATAAGATGGTGAACACATTCATCACCCTTGTTTACTCATGGCCCTTTGTAACCTCATCCCATCTCACCCCAAAAAACCACTGATCTGTGCTCAGTAAGTATAAACTAGTTTGCATTTTACAGAATTTTTTGTAAATGAAACCATATAGCATGTATTATTTGATGTCTGGCTTCTATCACTCAACAAAATAACTTTGACATACATCTCTGATGTTGGGATCAATAGTTCATTCTTTTTCAGTCCTGGGTAGAATTATATTGTATGGATACACCACCATTTGTTTATCCACGCACCGGCTGACAGACATATGTGTTGTTTCTAGTTTTCGCTTTATTGTAAATAAAGCTACAACTAGGAACAGAAGTTTAAATGTCTTTATAGTAACATATGTTTACATTTCTCCAAGAGATGAATGACTAGATCTTACGTCAGATGTATGTTGAAGGTTTTAAGAAACTGTCAGATAGTTAAGCTGTCCTTTTGCATTCTCAAAAATTCACAGCATATATCATTTGGTATGATACTTAGTAGGTGTTTGATAAATAGAGATTAAAAGAAAGAAAAAATAAATGTCTGTGTATTGTTTTTTAAGGCAAGTTTAGACTGTTCTAAAAGTGGCTTCTTAGGTTAGTCATCCTTGCCTAAAGTTAATAGCTTTTTCTTCTTTTTTTTTTTTAATCACATGATTTTAAAATGATCTCATCTTCAAAGGTAACTGATTAAAGCAAATACATACATAAATGATTGAACTGATGATTTCCAAACAAGTTTTATTAACAAAGTAAAGGACACAAAACTCAAAAGCAGTTGTCACTGGTGATGGATAGAACAGGGAAGAGAAAGTCAGTAAGTCGATGCCGTTTAGAGTCTGGCCTTACAAAAAGTGCACTTAGATATCTGTTGGGAATAGTGCTGCAACCCCATTCTTGATGTTTCCTTTGGCTTAAAAGAAATTTCATAATAAAGGAGTAAATATTCTGCTAGGTACATTGGACGGGGGACATAAATTTGGGATATTTTCAGTTTGGCTCTTTCATTTTTCTCCTTGGGAATCAAGCTGCTTGAAGTAAATACACATTCTACTTTGCTTCATCATGTGAGGGGCTGGCTCCGTTTTGTGAAGTAATTCGGTATTTTAAGACACTTTGGCATTGAATATGCATTCTGAGGGTTTAGCTATAGGAAAACTACTAGCCATGACTTCCAGTTCATATTTAACAATATTAAAATTGATATTTCTATTGTACATATGAGTTTGTTTTTTATTACTTATAAATGATTCAGGATTGAGGTGCAAAACAAGAATGTTTTATATTGGACGTCCATAATATTCATTGGTTCCTTCAAATTTTATAGTAAAAGGGAGAAAATAATGAGAGAATAATCCAACTTCTTTAGAAGAATCAAACATTCTGTAAGCTACCTATTTGGATAATGATGAGGCTATGTAGAATAAATTAGGTTCCTTTAATTAAAAATATTAACCACAAAACTGTTGATTATCAACTATAAAAAGCCTGGCCTTTTAATCAGATCTTAGTTTAACTTGTAAACATCTTTAAATATCATTAATTCTTTTTCTAGGTTTTTGATAATGCAAATATATTGTAATTATTTTTCTAGATAAAGGTATTTCTGTGATATACTGTTGCTTTCTTGAAATTACAAACCTGGTGGAGATTAAACCAAGAGAGGAAGAAATGTGGCAGTGATAAAAACGCAGGAAAAACATTTCAGCATGTCAGTTTTACATCTGGCTGATATTATGATGGCAACAGATCTGTTAAGGCAAATGCTTTCCTGACAAGCTATTTAATTAGAATTACAATCATCTTCCCAGAAATGATCCTTAAAATAAATTGTCTACTGTAAATGGATGAAAATAGTTTGTATCTCCCCAAATCTCCCGAAGTAAAAGAGCCGAAGACAAAGAGTCTTATAAATACCGTAATTTTCTATATGAAAATGCGGAATGGAGCAGTTTAATACTAGATAACAGTCAGTTTTGCTGTGATGGGAAGTGTTGTGTTTTTTTTTTTCTTTTACACTTTTTTTTCAATGATTGATGTGGCTGATAAAGTGATATTTTCTGTCACAAACTTTTTTTTTTTTTTAACATCTTTATTGGGGTATAATTGCTTTACAATGGTGTGTTAGTTTCTGATTTATAACAGAGTGAATCAGTTATACATATACATATGTTCCCATATCTCTTCCCTCTTTGTCTCCCTCCCTCCCACCCTTCCTATCCCACCCCTCCAGGCAGCCACAAAGAACCGAGCCGGTATCCCTGTGCCATGCGGCTGCTTCCCACTGGCTATCTCCCTTACATTTGTTAGTATATATATGTCCATGTCTCTCTCTCGCCCTATCACACCTCACCCTTCCCCCTCCCCATATCCTCAAGTCTGTTCTCCAGTAGGTCTGTCACAAACATTATTAAGGGTACTCTATCTACAAAACCTCTACATCAGTGAAAAATATACGTGACTAGAATTATTTTTAAATTATACATAATGTAGCACAATGCAAGGCCATGTAAGAAATCCTAAATGGTTTTTTTTTTATTTTTGAATTTAATTTATTTTTTATACAGCAGGTTCTTATTAGTCATAAATTTTATACACATCAGTGTATACATGTCAATCCCAATTGCCCATTTCATCCCCCCCCAGCCCCACCCCCCATGGCTTTCCCACCTTGGTGTCCTTACGTTTGTTCTCTACATCTGTGTCTCAACTTCTGCCCTGCAAACCGGTTCATCTGTACCATTTTTCTAGGTTCCACATATATGCGTCAATATATGATATTTGTTTTTCTCTTTCTGACTTAGTTCACTCTGTATGACAGTCTCTAGATCCATCCACATGTCTACAAATGACCCAAGTTCATTCCTTTTTATGGCTGAGTAATATTCCATTGTGTATATGTGCCACATCTTCTTTATCCATTCATCTGTCAGTGGAAACGTAGGTTGCTTCCATGTCCTGGCTATAGTAAATAGAGCTGCAATGAACATTGTGGTACATGACTCTTTTTGAATTATGGTTTTCTCAGGGTATATGCCCAGTAGTGGGAATGCTGGATCATATGATAATTCTATTTTTAGTTCTTTAAGGAACATCCATACTGTTCTCCATAGTGGCTGTATCACTTTACATTCCCACCAACAGTGCAAGAGGGTCCCTTTTCTCCACACCCTCTCCAGCATTTGTTGTTTGTAGATTTTCTGATGATGCCCATTCTACTTGGTGTGAGGTGATACCTCATTGTAGTTTTGATTTGCATTTCTCTAATAATTAGTGATGTCGAGCAGCTTTTCATGTGCTTCTTGGCCATCTGTATGTCTTCTATGAAGAAATGTCGATTTAGGTCTTCTGCCCATTTTTGGATTGGGTTGTTTGTTTTTTTAATATTGAGCTGCAGGAGCTGTTTATGCATTTTGGAGATTAATCCCTTGTCTGTTGATTCGTTTGCAAATATTTTCTCCCATTCTGAGGGGTGTCTTTTCATCTTATTTATGGTTTACTTTGCTGTGCAAAAGCTTTTAAGTTTCATTCGGTCCCATTTGTTTATTTTTGTTTTTATTTCCATTACTCTAGGAGGTGAATCAAAAAAGATCTTGCTATGATTTATATCAAAGAGTGTTCTTCCTGTGTTTTCCTCTAAGAGTTTTATAGTGTCTGGTCTTACATTTAGGTCTCGAATCCATTTTGAGTTTATTTTTGTGGATGGTGTTAGGGAGTGTTCTAATTTCATTCTTTTACATGTAGCTGTCCAATTTTCCCAGCACCAGTTATTGAAGAGACTGTCTTTTCTCCATTGTATATACTTGCCTCTGTTGTCATAGATTAGTTGACCATAGGCACGTGGGTTTATCTCTGAGCTTTCTATCTTGTTCCGTTGACCTATGTTTCTGTTTTTGTGCCAGTACCACATTATCTTGATTACTATAGCTTTGTAGTGTAGTCTGCAGTCAGGGAGTCTGATTCCTCCAGCTCCGTTTTTTTCCCTCAAGACTGCTTTGGGTATTTGGGGTCTTTTGTGTCTCCATACAAATTTTAAGATTTTTTGGTTCTGTAAAAAATGCCATTGGTAATTGGATAGGGATTGCATTGCATCCGTAGTTTGCGTTCAGTAGTATAGTCATTTTCACAATATTGATTCTTCCAATCCAAGAACATGGTATATCTCTCCATCTGTTGGTATCATCTTTAATTACTTTCATCAGTGTCTTATAGTTTTCTGCATACAGGTCTTTTGTCTCCCTAGGTAGGTTTATTCCCAGGTATTTTATTCTTTTTGTTGCAGTGGTAAATGGGAGTGTTTCCTTAATTTCTCTTTCAGATTTTTCATCATTGGTGTATAGGAATGCAAGAGACTTCTGTGCATTAACTTTGTATCCTGCAACTTTACCAAATTCACTGATTAGCTCTAGTAGTTTCCTGGTGGCATTTTTAGGATTCTCTATGTATAGTATCATGTCATCTGCAAACAGTGACAGTTTTACTTCTTCTTTTCCAATTTGTATTCCTTTTATTTCTTTTTCTTCTCTGATTGCCGTGGCTAAACTATGTTGAATAACAGTGCTGAGAGTGGACATCCTTGTCTTTTTCCTAATCTTAGAGGAAATCAGTTTTTCACCATTGAGATTGATGTTTGCTGTGGGTTTGTTGTATATGGCCTTTATTATGTTGAGGTAGGTTCCCACTATGCCCACTTTCTGGAGAGTTTTTATCATAAATGGGAGTTGAATTTTGTCAAAAGCTTTATCTGCATCTATTGAGATGATCAGATGGTTTTTATTCTTCAATTTGTTAATATAGTGTATCATATTGACTGATTTGTGTATATTGAAGAATCCTTGCATTAGTGGGATAAATCCCACTTGATCATGGTGTGTGATCCTTTTAATGTGCTGTTGGATTCTGTTTGCTAGTATTTTGTTGAGGATTTTTGCATCTATATTCATCAGTGATATTGGTCTGTAATTTTCTTTTTTTGTGGTATCTTTGTCTGGTTTTGGTTTCAGGGTGATGGGGGCCTCATAGAATGTGTTTGGGAGTGTTCCTTCCTCTGCAATTTTTTGGAAGAGTTTGAGAAGGGTGGGTGTTAGCTCTTCTCTAAATGTTTGATAGAATTCACTTGTGAAGCCATCTGGTCCTGGACTTCTGTTGATGGAAGATTTTTAATCGCAATTTCAATTTCATTACTTGTGATTGGTCTGTTCATATTTTCTATTTCTTCCTGGTTCAGTCTTGGAAGGTTATACTTTTCTAAAAATTTGTCCTTTTCTTCCAGGTTGTCCATTTTATTGGCATAGAGTTCCTTGTAGTAGTCTCTTAGGACGCTTTGTATTTTTTTGGTGTCTGTTGTAACTTCTACTTTTTCATTTCTAATTTTATTGATTTGAGTCCTCTCCCTCGTTTTCTTGTTGAGTCTGTCTAATGGTTTCTCAATTTTTTTATCTTCTCAAAGGACCAGCTTTTACTTTTATTGATCTTTGCTATTGTTTTCTTTGTTTCTATTTCATTTATTTCTGCTCTGATCTTGATGATTTCTTTCCTTCAGCTAACGTTGGGTTTTGTTTGTTCTTCTTTCTGTAGTTCCTTTAGGTGTAAGATTAGATTGTTTATTTGAGATTTTTCTTGTTTCTTGAGGTAGGCTTGTATAGCTATAAGCTTCCCTCTTAGAACTGCTTTTGCTGTATCCCGTAGGTTTTGGATCATAATGTTTTCATTGTCATTTGTCTGTAGGTGTTTTTTGGTTTCCTCTTTGACTTCTTCAGTGGTCTCTTGGTTATTTAGTAACATATTGTTTAGCCTCCATGTGTTTGTGTGTTTTACGTTTTTTTTCCCTGTAATTCATTTCTAATCTCATAGCCTTATGGTCAGAAAAGATGCTTGATATGATATCAATCTTCTTAAATTTATTGAGGCTTGATTTGTGATCCAAGATGTGATCTATCCTGGAGAATGTTCCATGCGCACTTGAGAAGAAAGTGTAATCTGCTGTTTTGGGATGGAATGTCCTATAAATATCAATTAAATCTATTTGGTCTATTGTGTCATTTAAAGCTTCTGTTTCCTTATTTATTTTCATTTTGGATGATCTGTCCATTGGTGTAAGTGAGGTGTTAAAGTCCCCCACTATTATTGTGTTACTGTCGATTTCCTCTTTTATAGCTGTAAGCAGTTGCCTTATGTATTGAGGTGCTCCTATGTTGGGTGCATATATATTTTTAATTGTTATATCTTCTTCTTGGATTGATCCCTTGATCATTATGTAGTGTCTTTCTTGTCTCTTGTAGCATTCTTTATTTTAAATTCTATTTTATCTGATACGAGTATTGCTACTCCAGCTTTCTTTTGATTTCCATTGCATGGAATATCTTTTTCCATCACCCCACTTTCAGTTTGTATGCGTCCCTAGGTCTGAAGTGGGTTTCTTGTAGACAGTATTTATATGGGTCTTGTTTTTGCATTCATTCAGCAAGCCTGTGTCTTTTGGTTGGAGCCTTTAATCCATTCACGTTTAAGGTAATTATCGATATGTATGTTCCTATGACCATTTTCTTAATTGTTTTGGGTTTGTTTTTGTAGGTCTTTTTCTTCTCTTGTGTTTACCACTTAGGGAAGTTCATTTAGCATTTGTTTTAGAGCTGGTTTGGTGGTGCTGAATTCTCTTAGCTTTTGCTTGTCTGTAAAGCTTTTGATTTCTCCATTGAATCTGAATGAGATCCTTGCCTGGTAGAGTAATCTTGGTTGTAGGTTCTTCCCTTTCATCACTTTAAGTATATCATGCCACTCCCTTCTGGATTGTAGAGTTTCTGCTGAGAAATCAGCTGTTAACCTTATGGGAGTTCCCTTGTATGTTATTTGTCATTTTTCCCTTGCTGCTTTCAATAATTTTTCTTTGTCTTTAATTTTTGCCAATTTGATTACTATGTGTCTCGGTGTATTTCTCCTTGGCTTTATCCTGTATGGGACTCTGTGTGCTTCCTGGACTTGGGTGGCTATTCCCTTCCGCATGTTAGAGAAGTTTTCAACTATAATCTCTTCAAATATTTTCTTGGGCCCTTTCTCTCTCTCTTCTCCTTCTGGGACCCCTATAATGCGAATGTTGTTGTTTTTAATATTGTCCCAGAGGTCTCTTAGGCTGTCTTCATTTCTTTGCATTCATTTTTCTTTATTGTGTTCTGCAGCAGTGAATTCCACCATTCTTTATTCCAGGTCAAGTATCCGTTCTTCTGCCTCAGTTATTCTGCTATTGATTCCTTCTAGTGTAGTTTTCATTTCAGTTATTGTATTGTTCATCTCTGTTTCTTTATTCTTTAATTCTTCTAGGTCTTTGTTAAACATTTCTTTCATCTTCTCGATCTTTGCCTCTGTTCTTTTTCCGAGATCCTGGATCATCTTTACTATCATTATTCTGAATTCTTTTTCTGGATGCTATCTCCACTTCATTTAGTTGTTTTTCTAGGGTTTTATCTTGTTCCTTCATCTGGTACATAGCCCTCTGCCTTTTCATTTAGTCTGTCTGTCTGTGAGTGTGGTTTTTGTTCCACAGGCTGCTGGATTGTAGTTCTTCTTGCTTCTGCTGTCTGCCCTCTGGATAAGGCTATCTAACACTAAATGGTTTTAAATCCTGATACCCATACTTGCTATCAAGGTAACCTTGGAAAACTCTTCAATCTTGTGCCGAAAACCCAGCCTCTGTTCACCGGTGCCAAATAGAAACCTGGAGACAGAGCTTTGGAAGAGTAGAAAAGAGTAGCTTTTTTACTTTGCCAGGCAAAGGGGGCCACAGCAGGCTAATGCCTTCAAGACTGTGCCCCCCTTCCTTGGAAATAAGGGGTCTTATAGTTTCAGGGTGGAAATTAGGTCTCTTAGGATTGCGGCGGAAGTAGTCTTGCATTCTTCTTTCCTCCTGGAGTCATTGATTGAGATCATTAGGGCTGGTGTCAGGTGGTTCCCGAATAGGTTCTGGTGGTCCTCAAGGTTATAATTCCGTGATCTTTCTGGAATGAATAATGCTCACAAAGGAAAGGAGTGTTAGGGAGTGCTGTCTTGGAGAAGTAAACATCAGATGCGTAGTACAACTTTAGCTAGAGGGCAATCAGTATCAGAGTTCAATTAAGCAAAAAAGAGAAGAAAAAAAAAACATCTATAGGAGACTGGTTGAATGGCTGAAAAGAATAAGGGCTGATTAAGGGTTAACATAATGGGGGAGCCTCAACTAGTTTCTGCTACAGCAATCTCTTTCAAGGCTATTTCCAGGTCTCTAAATCATAGACAGTATTTTTGTTTCATAAGATATTTGTGAGAATCATAAAATGTAACCCCATTTAAAATAATGTCTAGGAAAGTATGGAATATAAAGAAAATATATATTTAAACACTATGTATAGCCCTGGATTTTGTTTTTATGGAAAGAAAGTTAATTTGGTTTGTCAACAGCCTTAAAGTTTGCAGGTTAAAAGAGATTCAATGATACTCTTTAAATAAGAATATTTGTGGAGTAAAGAATCATGGAATCTCAGAATTGCAAAGGAGACTATGTGTCATCTTTGCCCAAATACCCATATGATTTCACTCTTTTTTATAATATAACTGCCAAGAGAAAACTATGCTTTGTGGCTCCAGTTTTTATATATTCATATTGATATATTTTTGAGAATCACAGTATTTTAGATGGAAAAGTCTTATTTACAAATCATTTGTATATTTCTCTATTTTAAGATAATATTTAGGTATCATGTACATCATAAAACAATTTAAAACAAATAAAAATTATTAATGAAATATTAAAGAGAAACCATAATATTTCTTTCCCACATGTCACTGGATCAATGTGCAGTGCAAATTGACTACTAGGTGGTCTAGATATTTTCAATGTATTTCTTTGGCCTTGATGAGAAAGAGCTAAATGAAGTATATACCTTAGCTCAGATTATACATGAGAATTGTCGAAGGTAAGTTTTAAGTTTTGCTTTTTAATTTTTATATATAATTTTTAAAACATTGTGATGTACTAAATGTGGAGATGTATTAAATTGATTCACTTAATTTGTATTATTTGAACATTTGAAAAGCATAGTTATATTTTAAGTATCCATGAGTGTTTAAACACCATAAATTAATAGTTTCAGATTTTAAGTATTTGGTAGAGTTTTAAATGTTACATTTATCATACAGAAGATCTTCACCATTCTCTCTGATAATGTTACAAAGAAGTAAGTGTTACAAAATAAGTGAATGGCAAAAATACAATTTACATTTTTATATATTGGATTTATGTGTAAAATTTTGTGTGAACAATATGTTATTTTTGCTCAGAGAAATCTTGAAAAGAGCTTTATATGTTATAGATTTATTTATACCATGTATAATGAGAAACTGGAAAAAATAAAGAAAAAATTCTACACATAATCATGGAACTAAAGTAATGATATTATGCAACTCTCCTATGATATATATAATCTCAAAATTCTTAGAGACATTTTTACAAGAAATAGGCTAATGAAATATTATCTACAAAACTTGAAGAGACTTCAAACATAGCTTTCTTTTTATAATGTTCATTAAATTAATATAAAAGCACAAAGGTATAATTTCTAATAATTTATTATAGGTATTTTATTCTGTTTCCCTTGCTTTGGTTTAGTAACATATAATTTAACAAATCTTTTCCCTTTTCAATGTACTTAAGTTTGTCTCATCTTTAGTTTAAACAACAACTTGGGCTTTAAGCAGTTTTTCCTCTGTAAATGATGAAGCCTGAAGACAAGGAAAGATGTTCACCTAGTGTACAAACTAACTCACCAAAGGGGTTCCATTAGGTTTAGGGAAGCATTCTTCTTTGTATAAGAAATACAAACAGGGGTTTCCTTGTGTCATGTATACACTGGGAGTTGAAATACTGTGGCTATGGCAGAACGAATTTTAAAATATAGATTCATATTTTAAATGAAATTTGTTAATTCTCAACCAACTTTTACCTAGTATACTTTCAGCAAAATGTGACTATATACCAAGGATATTTGGATATAATAATAAAGGAGATATCATAGCTTGTTCATTCAGAGAAGGATGTTTTCTAAACTTAAAATTGCAGATAAACTAGCTGAGCTTTTTAGAGGAAAGCACGTAATGAAGGAAAATGCTTCACCCCCATTAGTAGAAAAATCTCTGTGAATATTTAATCACAAGGTTCACATTTCTTATTTTTATTTTTTTAATTAAAAAAAATTTTTTTTACATCTTTATTGTAGTATAATTGCTTTACAATGTTGTGTTAGTTTCTGCTGTATAACAAAGTTAATCAGCCAAGTGGATGGAACTTTGGTTTGTATATATCTATGCGTTGTCTGTAATGATCACGAGGGGTGTGGCATGCAGTTTATTAACCATCCCCATCCTCCATTCCATACCTCAGAGCTGAGGGACTGTCATTTTACCCCTTGAGGAAGTCCAATCTGCTGTAGAATTTTTTTTTAAGTACCATGTGTATGTGGTAACCATGAGGTCAATATGACCAGGGAAATTCAAAAGCTGAGGATATAAAAACATTGATGCAGGAACAGAAAGCATAAGACACATTTCTTTGCAGTGGGAAACTGAACGCACAGAGTTGAGAAGCAGCACCTTGGCAAGGAAATCTTTTGAATGCTTCTGGATTTTGAGAATTAAAGAGAGAAGAGCAGGAGCTGGAAACTTTGCAAATGTGGAATTGTATCAAATACAAAATTTGACTAATTTTCACCCTGGTAACATTCTGGAAATCTGTAGTACTGCAAGGGAATTTCTTTCCATATCAATAGTAGACCTATTTCTATAATGAGCAAGGGAGATACAATTTTAAATATATGCAATATTAGATTTCACTGTGCATTGTCTACATCAATGAAATATGTAGACACATAACATGCTGTACAAGAATGGTACAGCATATATGACCTTCATACAGACAGTTACGTCATAAGAGTTACAATAAGCTTTGAAGAAATCACTGGAAATTTTATGTACTTGGGCTTCTTGGTGGAAGTCTTACGTTATAGGAAAGAAGATCTTTTTCCCTCTGTCGCTTGACTCCAAAAGCAATTTGTAGTAAGCCTATGCATTTAAAGGAAACACAGTAACTCCTTATTGTTTTAGGGGGCCCAGTGATAAATGGTCAGAAATGTTGACTATTTTACTCACAAAAGACAGGAGAAACTTTGAACCAAGTGAAAAATTATGTTCCATTTATCATTGAGATGTCAGGATTAAGGGCCAACTGAGAAAATAAAAATAAGAAATTGTAAATATACAGAGTAAATACTGGTTATAGGTGCTAAATTAGTAGCCCAAACTTTATCCATGCAAAATGAATGAAGTGCTTATGTCTAAAAAATTTAGCAATAGAAAGAAGAGAGATATTGTGTACATTTTGAAATTATAAGTTTTCTAAAAGACACAGAAGGAGTTATTTTCTTTTAAGGAATTATCTGTGACTTCAGGGGACTCATTTTTAAATAGGAGAAGGTAAAAATTTTATATTTAAACTATCAATTGATATAAAGAGTGGCAACAAGTTTAAAATTTTTCTATTTTATATTTCATATTACAGTTGACTCTCCATATTCATTGGTTCTGCTACTGCTAATTCAACCAACAGAGGATTGGAAATATTAAAAAAAATTCCAGAGAGTTCCAAAAAGTAAAACCTAAATTTGCTGTGAGCAGGAAATAGTTATTTACATAGCATTTACATTATGTTTACAACTATTTGCATAGCATTGACGTCATTTACATTGTATTAGGAATTATAAGTAATCTAGAGATCATTTAAAGTTAAGCATATGGGAGAATGTGTGTAGATTATATGCAAATGTTATGCCATTTTATGTAAGAACTTGAGCATGCCCAGATTTTGGTATCTGGGGGGTGGAGTGGGGCTTGGGACAAGTCCCCCTGGGGATACTGAAGGACAATTATATTCCACTTCTGTTAGTTTCTGGTTCAGATTTTATAACCCTGTCTGTTGCTAATTGAGTAACAGTATAATGTGATTTATTGCAGAAGCCTCTTTAAACTATTATAATATTACTACTACTAATAAAAAAGGAATGCCTCTCTGATAGCATAAGGCCTCAAGTGGAGTTTCCGTGTCACTGAGATGAGAGGAGCATTGATGGGCACAGGTCCTGATTCAAATACAGCAGAATAGAGGGAACCATTTAGGAGTAATGAGAATACTCTAATACTGGATTTTGGTGGATTATATATTTACAATGGGCGAATTTTATGTTATGTCCATTAAATCTCAATAATGTTGTTTAAAAGCTAATTTTGCAATGTTTCAGTACTCAATAGCTCTAGATTTTATGAAGCAAACCATCCAAAACAGTAAAATAACCACTGACAATCTTCTAAGTAGTTTTTAAGAAAGGGGTTTGGTATTGTGCTTTTTAAAATTTCCTCAAAAGGGACTTTACAGACTTTTAATACAAAAAAGCTTGAATCCCCAAAAGAAAATATTAACATTACAGATATATTCCACTCCATGGTCTCTCTCACTGATCTTTCATCCCCATGTGTCAGATTTAATAAACTAAAATTTTCAAAGAAAACAGCAAACTCAAATCCCCGTCCTTAAAATTTCACTTTCCCTTAACTTCATTCACTATTTTCAGAATTCCCCAAATGGTATTCAGTGATAATAAAAGTAAATGCATCTGTCAGCAAAAGAATATTTTAGAGACATGTTGCAGTAGTTTAAAATTTAGTAGACATTCTTTAAAAATTGGATTCATTCATGTATAATAAAATCTACTATCTGATATTTATCTCATCTCTGTGTGTGTGTGAGACCTTGTATCCATTCTATTATAATAGAAAAATAATATATGTTTTCTTATTAAATTAGAAAAGGTCACTTATCTGGGAATTCTATTTATACTAGATTCTGAGTCAACTTGGTGACAATAAGGATACTCTTTTCGATTCTCAATACTTATGTATGATGTTACTAACCTGAATATTTTTCTTTCTAAAATAAACATTGTTCAGCCAGTTTACTTATTTTCTCACAGTTAACTAAACTGTTTTCAAAAAATAAGTGTGACTTTTAGAAAATGTAAGCTTGGACAATATATCTTATCTAAGACTTTACTTCCACATCTTTAAGATGGATATTAATTCCTGTTGTGATGATTAAATATTATATTACTATATCTAGCCCAATACCTGGAAAAATTGTAATTGTTCAATAAATACTTAGCTTTGCTTGGTTTTCTTTTTTGTCTGAAGGTTCTAGTTATATCTAGAAAAATAACCCTTTCTTATAGAATATGGTCTTTTAATAATATGTCTGAGGTTGGGTATTTTAAAGTAGGTGCACTTTGAATTTGAGGTTGAGTTAAATCTATCAAAAGCATTGCTCTACAGCATTCAACTCAACCTCAAATTCAAAGTGCACCTACTTTAAAATACCCAACCTCAGACATATTATTAAAAGACCATATGTGGAGAAAAGGGAACCCTCTTGCACTGTTGGTGGGAATGTAAATTTATACAGCCACTATGGAGAACAGTATGGAGGTTCCTTAAAAAACTAAAAATAGAACTACCATATGACCCAACAATCCCACTACTGGGCATATACCCTAAGAAAACCGTAATTCCAAAGGAGTCATGTACCACAGTGTTCATTGCAGCTCTATTTACAATAGCCAGGACATGGAAGCAACCTAAGTGTCCATCGACAGATGAATGGATAAAGAAGATGTGGCACATATATACAATGGAATATTACTCAGCCATAAAAAGAAACAAAATTGAGTTATTTGTAGTGAGGTGAATGGACCTAGAGTCTGTCATACAGAGTGAAGTAAGTCAGAAAGAGAAAAAACTACCGTATGCTAACACATATATATGGAATCTAAAAAAAAAGGTTCTGAAGAAGTGGAATAAAGAAGAAGACTTTATAGAGAACGGGCTTGAGGACACAGGGAGGGGGAAGGGTAAGCTGGGACGAAGTGAGGGAGTGGCATGGACATATATACACTACCAAATGTAAAACAGATAGCTAGTGGGAAGCAGCCGCATGGCACAGGGAGATCAGCTCAGTACTCTGTGACCACCTAGAGGGGTGGGATAGGGAGGGTGGGAGGGAGATGCAAGAGGGAGGGGATATGGGGATATATGTATACGTAGAGCTGATTCACTTTGTTATACAGCAGAAACTAACACAACATTTTAAAGCAATTACACTCCAATAAAGATGTTAAAAAAAAAAAAAAAGAAGTATTGCTCTACCCTTGTGATGAAGTTAAAGAGTTCACCCAAGGACCACAGTGGATCAGTCTACAGTGTAGAGAATGGAATCACTTGAGGGAAAGGTATGCCCAGATCCAGGAAGAAAACATTTCTTTTCACCACTCCTGTGTGATGCATAGCTGCCAGAAATAAATGAAATAATAATGAAATTGGATCAAAATCAACAAACAATAATTTAGGACTATTGCCATACTGTGAGAAAAACTGGCGATACATTTTGATAAAAATATTATTGTGGGTTGTGTTATAATACAAAAAAGTGACACCACTGAATTCCTTGTGGGCTAAATAGAGTCATTTTCCAGATTCTTGCTGAGCTCATTAACTTTCCAAACTGTCTTTGCTTATTCATTTGCTTTTCCTTCTATTTCTAGTTGCCCGGCTCCACATAGCAGGGTACTCTTGGACACGAAGACTTCCCTCACCAGGTAAGCCCTCACCTACAAGTGAGCTCTGTACCAGTGCTCTCCCCAACACTCCCAAATTTGGAGCTCTTATTAACTCTAACCTAAATAATTATAATATTCTCCTTATCATTCTATGTCTAGTTTCTTCCTGTCCACCCTTTTCCACATGAGACAATGTTGCAATGTCTGGAAATTACGTTAAAATACCCCAGTATTCACAGTGATATGTGTGCATATTTTTGTGTTTGCAAATTAACTATGAACTACATATTCTGAAGCCCTTGTTCTAGAGTTTGATAAGGCAATAAATACTGCTACCTAAATCTTGACTAAAGAGACTTTTACTTCTCATAAGGCACATTAAAAATGCTTTGTCATTGGATTGAATAGCAGTGTTCATGTTTTGCAATTGGTAAAGATTATTTTCACACCTCTGCATTTGGGTGAGTGGAGGGTAGAATCTTCAGACTGTACATTAGGTTTGATCTTCCTTGCAGCCTCTGGTGGATTTATCACTGATCTGACTAGAAAGGTAGTTAATTCTGCTGTCAGAATATGTTGCATTTGTCTCACAATAAAGCCTTCAAGTAAAATTTTGAAGCAACAAAAGAAGAGAAAAGAAGAGAGACAAAAATCTTTGCAGGAGATAGGAAACAGGCTGTATGACTTTTTGTGGCAAAATTGGATACTTAACACTTTTACTATAATATATCACTAAGAAGGTCTAAAATTTCACTTACCTATAATTATCTGAGACATCAAAAGGAAGCTGACAATTGTTGAAAGCCAGAACGGCTTAAGTTGATGTAAACTTCGTAAATGACAATTCTTATTATTATTATTTTTATTTTTATTTTTTATTTATTTTTTTTTTTGCTGTATGCGGGCCTCTCACTGTTGTGGCCTCTCCCGTTGCGGAGCACAGGCTCCGGACACGCAGGCCCAGCGGCCATGGCTCACGGGCCCAGCCGCTCCACAGCATGTGGGATCTTCCCGGACCGGGTCACGAACCCGCGTCCCCTGCATCGGCAGGCGGACTCTCAACCACTGCGCCACCAGGGAAGCCCAACAATTCTTATTATTTTTGATCCTTGATCAAAGATATAAATGATAGGTTTTTATATAAATTCCTTTTTTCTCTCCATCATGTTCAAGATTCTCTACATTTTTAATTTTTAAAAATTGTTTTCTTCTTACCTCTTTGTTCATTCATAGGAAAACCCTTGGATAAATTTATTAATATGTTTATCACAATTTCATTTAGATTAAAAGCTTAATGTCTTGAGGACATTTGACTCCATCCACAAAACTCAATATTTAAAGTATGATTCCTCTGAAGAAATTTCCAAGCTAACCACAGCAAAATTC
>NW_006788130.1:519232-533736 GCF_000442215.2 Lipotes vexillifer
CTGAACTGTCTCCATTCTCCTCAAACATATATGTGCCTTTTCATTCCTAACAAATAGGTAAGAAAAACTAATATATTAACCAGGCTCAAGTAATTTGGTATCAACTTTATCATTTCTACTGAAAATTATTTTTAACACGCTATATTCTACCATTTATTTTATCTTCTGTGTCTCTTTCCAAACACAGCTTAACTCTTGTTTTATAAACAAACAAAACCCCTCTTGTCTCTAAGAGTCTTATTTTACCACTTTGTTTAATAAAATGATGGTGATAAAAATGAGATGATGATGATGACAATAATTACTAATACCTAGGTAGTTTTAAATTTTTATGAATATAGTAACTAATTTGATTTGTCAACACTCTAGGGTAAGTACCCATTTTGTAGGTAAAGTAAATTAAGCTAAGTGGTATTAAGTTACTTGGCAAAGATCACACAGGAGAGCAGATTTAGAATCAGCTACTCTGGCTTCACATACTTTAGTGTTACCAAATAAAACTCAAAAATCAACATTATTGGGCTTCCCTGGTGGCGCAGTGGTTGAGAGTCCGCCTGCCGATGCAGGGGACATGGGTTCGTGCCCCGGTCCGGGAAGATCCCATCCGCCGCGGAGCGGCTGGGCCCCTGAGCCATGGCCGCTGAGCCTGCGCGTCCTGAGCCTGTGCTCCGCAACGGGAGAGGCCACAACAGTGAGAGGCCCGCGTACTGCAAAAAAAAAAAAAAAAAAAAAAATCAACATTATTGGCATAGTTTTATATGACCTGGTTATAAAATTTCTACCTCAGAACTTTTGTCATCCTGTCTTCCCCTAATTACATGTAGCTTCTTCTTCCTTTGAACACACATAAAAATTTTCTCTCTCGTAACACTTGATATTTCACTTTTTAAATTTCTTTCATCATTCACATTCTTGGCACTATCATAATATTTCCACCTCTTTAACATACATACTTGAAACATAATTAGTTCCCTTGGATCAGTAACTCTGAAAAGTGCCCTTGGGAGTTAGGTCATAATTATACATTTCAGACCAAGGAAGGAGCAGACATGGCAAATAGAAAATTGAAGCAGGCACAGATAGCCTCTTGCCTGAGAGTAAATCATGGTTTCAAGAGTACGTGATGAGGGAAGAAACGTTTTACTCTACATAGATAGCATCAGGACGGTTCTAGAAGAGTTAAATACATGGGTGTCAGTGGAAACAGGTAGGATGTTATTTGATATAACACAATAGACAGTGCAGGGACAGCCAGACAGATAGGTTCAGACTTAACATCACGGGCATTTGTCCACTAGGTGGGAGGGCTTAAGTCACATGTCATTAGTTCAGAGTTCAGAGTTTTCCAAGAGATAGTCAGGAACACAATTCAAGTTAGAATGGGTGCCTGAGCAAATTTTAAGAGTAATAACTTAAATGAGGTCTTCTTTCACACAATTAAATAGCTAACAACAAAACAAAGCCTAAGAACAATTACCAGAATCAGGGAACAAAGACATCCTGAACATCTGCAAGGATGACTTAGTATTTCACCTGAGTTAGCAACCTAAGGCTTCTTAATTCCTTCTGACTGAAGTCAGCCTTGAGTCAAGACAGCCTTCCAGAGCCTAGGGGTTGGACTGACCCAGGGTTACCTAATAAAGTCTCAAGTGGCAGCACAGAAGAGCTTTCAGAGGTAGAGTAGGTCAGATGCCTTAGAAAATATATTATTCTCCATAATGCTTTAAAATGGCACTTGGGATACTGCAAAGATTTCTTTTCAGGTTGAATTACATTAACTTGAATCTTTAAAAAATAGATATCATTGAGGATAAGCTAGGAAGAATATCTTCCCTTTTATTACAGTTCCTTTCTAATGCATTTTTTCTTTCACATTTTATTAAATATAAGCCTGCACTAAAATACTTTTTGATCTTCACTTCCTATGCTTTTGAACACCTCAATTCTACTTCATCTTCCCCCTAAGCTTCCAGCCTCAATTGTTCTCCCATATTAAGCAAAGTGAAGTTGACATTAAAGCCAGGGAAACACATCCTGCTTCATTCATACTTAGTATTTCTATGCTTACAGTCAGAAAAAAAAATAATGTACATGAACAATAGCATCTTCTTTTACTCTTTCTAATGCACCCACTGAAGTTATTCCTATATCTTTTTTTTAACATATTGAGCAAGTTCTTTAATTTAAAATCTCATTGTTTTGATCTGCTATTGGTTGAATCTGTAAGTGTACAACCCAAGGCCCACTGTATATAATTCTCCAGCTATATATACTTTTCTCCATCTTAAGTTCCCCATCTACTCATCTACTTACAAAGATTCTATTTCTTTTGATCTTTTCCCCTAAAAAAATAAAAACCAAATGAGCTAAATACACCTTGAGGTTTTTCTTAGAAAAAAGAAAAAGCACATCATGGCACAATAATCTCTTAGAAATACTAGTCCAGAAGGAAGATCTACAGATCTACAGAAGTTGTATTTAAGCTCCAATTTGGAACAAAGTTGAATCTTATACTTAAAGTTTTCCTAAAGCAAAAAAAAAAAAAAAAAGACGTGAAAATTTTGCTTCAGAATTCAGAATTTTGATAGGGTCTTTTTGTCTTTGATTACAAGATCTGTACCAGATAGTTGAATTTATTATTATTACCTCAGATAGGAAAACTACTTAAATAAAATAAGGAGGGGGATACTAGGAGAAGATTAATATAACCCAGCCATGCCCAATTTTTAAAAATAACCTTCATAGCAGAAGAAAAGTAATAAATACATGCAAACATGCTCCAAAGATTTACTGAAACTCAGTGATACTTATCACAAGCCTAAGACCAGAATATGCAGCTCCCTTGTGGGAACACTCAGATAAAAACAGAAGACGTTTTTAAATATTGTATTAATATGGATAAATTTAAGACTGATTCTTGTATTAGTTTCCTGTTGCTGCTGTAACAATGACCACAGTCTTAATGGTTTATAAAAACACACACTTAGTGTCAAAAAGTTTGGGAGATCAGGAGTCCAAAATCAGTCTCAATGGGCTACAGTCAAGGCGTCAGCAGGGCTGTTTCCTTTCAGAGACTCTTAGGGTGGATCCATTTCCTTGCCTTTTTCAGCAACTAGATCCACTTGCATTCCTTGGCTTATAATTACTTCCTCTGTCTTTAAAGTGCATCACTCCAACCTTTGCTTCTATCATCACTTCTCTTCCCTGTGACTGTGAAACTCTTGTTTCCCTCTTACAAGAACCCTTGTGGATTTTATTAAAAGCACCAAGATAGTCCACAGTTATCTTCCCTTGTTAAGTTCCTTAACTTAATTACATTTGCAAAATCTATTTTGTTATGTAAGATAACACATTTGTAGATTCTGGAGATTAAGATGTGTACATCTTTGGGCGAGATTATTCTGTCTACTGGAATTCCGTATGTTTATTTTCTACTCAGTCTGAAAAATTGACTCAGAGCTTCTATGTAAAGCAATAATTGTATTTTCTTTGCCATGATCTGTTAGGTGAAAAAGAGTCTATCTAAGAATAGATTACAAATAATTCAAAATTACTCAAGACCGACCACTGAAAGAATCATCAGAGGGTTTCTGATACTAACATATTTTATAGGCAGTTAGCAGGAAATTTTTCAGAAACAACAATGCTTCTAAATGTTTGACTCCACTGAGATCTTGAAACCAACCCCATGGATTATGGAAGCCAAGAATGCCCTCAAATGAACTCAAAATATGCCTTCAACAACTTATTTTCATGTGCATGAAAATTTAAGCCATGTCCTGTGGGTGTCATCTCAGCAGTGTTTCATATATCAAGGAGCTATTGTCTATCCCTTGATCCCATAGCCAGAACTTATCCTTGCCTCCCAACAACTGTAGTCTCAGCTAAATCAATCAAAGCATCTTCAGGTTTCAAACTGGGGACAGCTTTAAGTCTGATGTTACCAAATGAAGTGCAATCCCTATTGTCAATGGACAGTCACTAATATCTTCCTAACGATAAGTTAACTGATCACTATTATATGTTTTTCTCATATTTCTATCCACCAGTGTAACACTCTCATTCCAGGAACACTACTATGCTTACCTAATGAGAAAAAAAACCACAATAATATTAAGAATAGATCTTTTGGGCATGTCATTAAGTAAATCCTGACTTAGTCTCATTTCCTGATGGGCTTATCTTAAAAATGATGGACAGTTTTAGTCTGGTTTAGCAATAACCAATCCAGACTTCTTTGAATCTAATCTAGTATAAACCCAAATTGATGCAAGTGACCAAATTTGTGGCCTTCCCTGGGTCATGACAAATCGCTAAAAATGCAAGGCTAAAATAAATGTGGTATTCATTATGCTTTTGATGTAGTTCATGATTTTGGAATGCTTTAGAAACAAAATTGTTAATTAACCTCCTCAAGTTCTGTGTTAAAAAAACAGGCAACAAAATACATAAATCACTTAATGTCTTGATGATACTCACAAAAATTTTGTATACACAAAAATAATGGCTCTGGCCCACTAAAAAAGAGGCAACATAGGAATTGGAGAAAATGCTTTAGCAAATCACTAGGTTAAATAAATTGTTCTGCCTAAAGTTTTTGCAAAGATACATTCATGGAGATAGTTACAATTTCACCATAGATGTGCAGTCTCCAGTTCCCGAGTCTGAAGAAAAGAGTTGGAAAAATCAAGTTGTCAGATCAAGAGGAAATAATCTGGCAAAGCTAGGTGACAGTGTACTGGGACCAGATGACCTCAAGTGAGGCTAACATACTCCATGAGGCAAGCTTTTAAAATCGAATCGAACACTGGTGGGTTTCTAAAATAGCAATTCATGACTCACCTGCAACCTACATGATACTGGAAAGGCTGTAAAAGTGGCACATGGATGGAAAGTACATCCTAAGGGAAGATTTGAGCATCTCTAAATGAATTTAATACTATTATCTCTCACTATGGATTATGAAAATGCATCAATGAATGTACATTTATTTTCCTTATACGTAGAAATCATTGTCTATTTAAAAAAGCCACAACACTCACAGTGCCTTTAAAAAAATTATAAAAATGGTTGGACCATTCTAGTTTACTTATTCAGCATTGAAGAAATACATTTTTCCAGGCAAGTTAGGTATAAGTGACATAAGGCATTTCCCCTTACACAGGAATCTGACTATTGATTATGCCCAAGAATATGGAAAAGAGGAAGGAATGATGTATTAAAACATAAATAAGTTGAACTACTGAACAACCTTGAAATCTCATGTTTGAAAGTACTTTCCTTACCTGTCATGGACCTGCATTCTTACCTCTGGTGAAGTCATAACTTGCCTCTCTCAGAACCGGTATCTGTACTCATCACTGATTTCAATCTTGTACATTTTTATCTATCTAAAGTATTGTGGAAAACATATGAAGTATAATCATTCCTATCATTCTTATAATCATTAATAGGTACAGGTTACCTTTACTCTCCAACTATCTAATCATCCCCTGCATGACTATGATGTATCCTAGATCAAAGATGGATTGTTCTTGGTCTTCAGTATAACTTCATGGGATCTCTTAATTAACAGTTAAATTAAACCACATTTATTTTTAGATGTACTCTTAGCAAGTGAAATGACATCAGCCATCTTCAAACAACAAGAATTAATAAGATACCATCATTAAGTATCTTGATTAGAAAACCTCCAGAAGCAGTTATCACATGAAAGTTCCAACAACCATGGAAAAGCAAATTGCTTAATAAAGTAAATAATTTTCATTTAAGTACATCAGAAGATGATTTTTCTCTGGATACCTGGAAACAGTGATTGTCCCTTTCTCTAGTTCATACTTTTGTTATTTATCCTCCTGATTGTACTTTTCCTCTTTACTGATTTACTGAAGAAAAGACTATATATTGTTACTAAAAATTTCCCATTAGTTTTTATCTAAATTTTTTTTCTCTTAGGATGCCATCTAGGACACAACATTGCATTAAGTTGTAATGTCTCCTTAGGCCTCTCTTGACTGTGACAGTTTCTCCAACTTTCATTGTTTTTGATAACCTGGATGGTTTTGAGTAGTACTCATCAGTTACTTGTTAATGTCCCTCATTTGGGATTTGTCTAATTTTTTTCATCATTAAACTGGGGTTGAGTTTTGGGGGAATAAGCTCACAGAGGTAAAATGTTATTCTCATCACATCCTATCCAAGGTACATATTACCAACCTGATTTATCACTGTTGATGTTCATAATGATTACCTGGCTAAGGCGGTGTTTGTCAGGTTTTTAAAGTTGCCATGTTTCCCCCTACCCATACTGTAAACTTTGGAAGGAAATTACTCTGTTCAGCCCACACTTAAAGAGTGGGAGTTATGCTCTATTTCTTGAGGGCAGAGTATCTACCCAAATTCTTTGGAATTCTACTGAATATGAGATTTGTCTATTCTCTGTCATGTATGTATGTATGTATGTACGTATTTATTAAAAGTGTATATGAGTATGGATCCATAGATGTTAATTTTAAAATTGGGTTATGAACCAATGTCACTTTATTTATTTTGTTGTTCAAATCATTCCAACTTTGGCCATTGGATCCCTTTGCTGTTGGATCCTGAAAACCATTGCAAGGTCTTTGTTGTTGTTGTTTTTAAGTACTTCATCACTTTCTGATGCTACTAGTTGCTTCAGGCTAATCTTGTATATTTTCTGCTCCAGCCCTGGAATCAGCTATTTACCCAAGGAGATTTGGTTCCTTTTATTGGCAGATGGTATTGGAAACCAGAATCTGGGTGCAAGTATGCTCACTTGGATGTCAGTGCTTCTAGGAACCTCTCTTGCTAACAGAGCAGAGGAATATATGTGTGTATACCAACCTCTGTATATTCACATATCTATAAACATTTGTGTCTATGTTAAACTAAATATGAGTTCACATTGATGTTTCCAACTCTAATTAAGTATCATATGACTCATTGTACTCTTCCTTCCTTGCTTGTCTGTAACATCCCACACTAAGAGTAGGACTATTGGTTGCTAGCATCTGACATCCATTTACTTAATTATTCAATTCCAGTATGCAAATATAGCTATATTGGATTTTTTAATCCATACCGCTTGTAGGGTACAACTCTGTCAATGAGTGTCCGGTGCTTATGTAAAGAATTTACCGTTAGTTTTATAGAGTCCTTTCAACTCGAAAGTTACTTAGGTCAACAGCTTTTCCCTCACCCTCTTCAGTGAGACTGTTTCAAACATTCATAATGAGTTAAAGTCTTTTGTTATTGTCTGCTTGCCATCCTGAGATCCTATGGCCTCTTAAATGATTCTTCAAAATTTACCTACTGTCAGTATTTTGTATTGTCTTAAAAAAAAATTAACTATTCTATTCGGTGTAAAATGCCTTCTCATTGTGAATTTATTTGTATTTTCTTGATGACTAATGATGTTAAAAATCTTTTCAAATGTTTATTAGCCATGCTTGTTAACTTCTTTAATGAATGGTTTATTTAAGCCTTTTACCATTTTCTTCATTGGGTTGTTTGTCTGCTTTTTATTGAGGTGCAAGAATTGTTTTATAATTTGTGCATGCAAAAGCTTTGTCTCACACACACATATATGAGATATCTAGATATATATCTAGATATATCAGTGATATATATTATATGATATATATATATATATACATAATATATTAGCCAGTTTGTGTGTTATTTTCATTTAAAGAGCTGATGTTTGTTTTTTAAACAATGTCCAAATTATTATTTCTTTATGATTACTAGTTCTTGTGCTCCATATAAAATCTTTGCTTACCCTGAGATTGCAAACATTTTCCCTAAATTTTCTTCTGTTTTATAGTTTTAGTTTTATCCTTACTTCTATGATAAATTCTACACTGTTTTGTATATGCTATGAGGTGCAGAATTAACATTATTGAAATACTCATACTACTCAAAGTGATCTATATATTAAATGCAATTTCTATCAAAATTCCAAACGCATTTTTCACACACACACAAAAAAAAAATCCTAAAATTTGTATGGAATCACAAAAGATCCTGAATACCTAAGGTAATCTTGGGCAAGAAGAATAAAGCTAGAGGTATCACACTTCCTAGTTACAAATTATCTTACAAAGCTATAGTGAAGTAAAGTATGGTACTGGCATAAAAACAGACACATAGATCAATGGAACAAAATAGACTAAAAATGAACACACACACCTCCAATCAACTACTTTTTTTTCAGGCTCCGGATGTGCAGGCTCAGCGGCCATGGCTCACGGGCCCAGCCGCTCCGCGGCATGTGGGATCTTCCCAGACCGGGGCACGAACCCGTCTCCCCTGCATCGGCAGGCGGACTCTCAACCACTGCGCCACCAGGGAAGCCCCAATCAACTACTTTTTGATGAAGGCACCAAGAATACACAATAGGGAAAGGATAATCTCTTCAATAGATGGTGTTGGGAAAACTGGATCCACAATAAAAGAATGAAATTGGACCCTTACATCCTTATTTTATGCACACAAATCAACTCAAAATGTATTAAAGACTTAAACGTAAGAACTGAAACCATAAAACACCTAGAGGAAAACATAGGGAAAAAGCTCCTTGAAGCTGATCTTGGCAATGATATTTTGGATATGACACAACAAGCACAGATAACAAAAGCAAAAATATACAAATGAAACTACATTAAATTAAAAAGCTTCTGTACCACAAAGAAAGCCATCAACAGAATGAAAACACAACATACAGAGTAGAAGAAAATATTTGCAAACTATATTTCTGATAAGGAGTTTGTATTCAAAATATATAAAGAGCTTTTATAAGTAATCATATTATAACTGAAAATAGTTAACTACATATATGCCACAAGGATAAAGACTTTCAAATATAGCTAAATCTGTATAAGCCTAAATAGATGCCTATATATTGAGGAGCACAGAATGAAAAATGATGCTTTTTTAGTATGAATATAAGGTGTTTGGTATACTTAATTCTCTAAAAAGTTATTTCAGTAGGAAAAGACATTTTCTTTTTATTTATTTTGCACAGTGAACAACAGAAAATCATTTTTTGGTGGGTGCTACAGAGTCGGTTGCATTTCAAAGACAGAAATTCTATGGTCTCGTTTGTGTGTTTTTACACCACTATGATTCTTCACACTGCTTAGAAGTGTTTTAAAAATGAACCGTTAGTTATTGGTATGAAGAAACACTTGTTTTCCTTTTTTCTAATTCATAACCAGCTTCTATCACACAATTGATTTTTGTGGAAGATGTTTACTGCTGAGTAAGCCAACTTTGGTATAGTGGAACAGTTTGAACACTGTTCTCCATTTCAATCCACTTTGCAATACATATATTTCCCACTGCTAGGGAAATTCTAGTTTTTACATTCATTTTTTTAAGCAAGAAAAGGGTTGTGACATTTAAAACATTCTAGATGTAAATCTAAATAATTACTTTAAGTTGAATAATAAATTGAAGTGAAACCACATTTTCTGCAGCATTGACTAATCATATGGAATGATGTGATATACAAATAATTTGTAAATCACTCTATTAAAAGCTTGTTTCTTAACAGATTTCTCCCTGATTCCAGAAAAGCTTGTTAAAAAAAAAAAAACAACTCAGTCTAACATCCTTTGCATTTGGCACAATGAATGCGAAAAAATGATATGACATAATTATATTCTTAGGTAATTAATCTTTTTAATTATCCTTATTGTTTAGAGCAATTGCATAGAACATCATATGAGGAAATAATATTTGAGGTTTAAGCAAATTTTAAAATATCAGTATTATAGAAAATTGATCCATAATGTGTGTAACAGTATTTATATGTTGAATTGTTAATAGGGCATATTTAAGTATTTTCTCTATACAGTGAAATAGGAAGACAATCATGAACAACCACAGTAGATGTAAGCGAAACTAGACTTTGCAAAGTTAAGATTTTTAAAAAGCATATGTCACGAATATGGGCAAATGCAAATATATTTTAAATAGTTCTATTCATTTATTGTAAATAAAACATAAACCTTAATTTAAATAATTAATTTTATATGAATTGTGGATATATACACTCTCTATATATATTTATACACACACACACATTTCTGTTAAGGTCAGGGAGCAAAAACTGAGTAAAAAGAAGAAAGGTATATTAATAAACGAACAACCCAATCAAAAAATGGACAGAAGATGTCAAAAGACATTTCTCCAAAGAAGACATACAGATGGCCAAAAAGCACATGAAACGATGCTCAACATCACTAATTATTAGAGAAGTGCAAATCAAAACTACAGTGAGGTACCACCTCACACAGGTCAGAATGTCTATCATCAAAAAATCTACAAACAGTAATTGCTGGAGAGGGTGTGGAGAAAAGGGAACCCTCCTCCACTGTTGGTGGGAATGTAAATTGGTATAGTCACTGTGGAAAATAGTATGGAGGTTCCTTAAAAACTAAAAATAGAGCTACCATATGATCCAGCAATCCCACTCCTGGGCTTATATCTGAAGAAAACCATAATTCGAAAAGATACATGCACGCCAGTGTTCATTGCAGCACTTTTTACAATAGCCAGGACATGGAAGCAACCTAAATGTCCATTAACAGAGGAATGGATAAAGAAGGAGTGGTACCTATATACAATGGAATATTACTCAGCCATAAAAAAGAACAAAATAATTCCATTTGCAGAAACATGGATGGAACTAGAGAGATGATCATACTAAGTGAAGTAAGCCGGACAGAGAAAGAAAAATATCATATGATATTGCTTATTTGTGGAATCTAAAAAAATATTGCTTATTTGTGGAATCTAAAACTTATCTACAAAACAGAAATAGATTTACAGATGTAGAAAACAAGTGTATGGTTACCAGGGGCTAAGGGGGTGGGGTGGTAAATTGGGAAACTGGAATTGACATATATACACTACTATATATAAAATAGATGACTAATAAGAACCTACTGTATAGCACAGGGAACTACTCAATACTCCGTAATGGCCTATATGGGAAAAGAATCTAAAAAAGAGTGGATATATGTATATGTATAACTGATTCACTTTGCTATACGCTTGAAACTATCACAACATGGTAAATAAACTATACTCAAATTAAAAAAATGAAAATAAAGGTAATGGAAGTTCTTCATTAAGCTGAGTTTGTTTTTTAAATATTAATACATTTATCTAATTTTTGAACTCCCTATCTTCCTGTTTTTATTATCCCAGTTGCAAGCATACTTCTCTTTATTTTTAATATACATTATAATGTCAAGCCTATTTTATAATATGTGTGTCAAGTTGAGTTTTTAAAATTTATTCTATTTTATATCATTTTAGGCCTTTTTCATATACAATTATTCCCCTTAATTTACCATCATGTTAACTCTTCTCCTAATCATATATTTCAAATTATGTCAGTAAAATTCTCAAAATTTTAGGTGTCCTTTTGCAGGTGTCATTGTCTTATCAAGATGTGACACACAATTTCAAATTTGCTTCACAGTGAAGAAAAATAGAAAATTTGTTGCATTAAAATATACGATTCACAACCACATTCTAGATTAATTATGTTTCTTGGTTAAATTCAGTAGTTAGTGTCTCTGAAAGTGCATATTGTTAGCAATATATCAAGGAAGTAAAACTAGATGAGAATTTGGAGTTTTAGTTTTAGGATTAGGCAGGACTTTCCTAATGTGTAAGAAACAGGAAACAGTACAGGTAAGTTTGTAATGATACAATCTGGTTGTTTCACTTCTACTGTGATGAATGGCCTGCATATCTCATTCATGTCCTTTTGCTACTTTCACAAGTTATGAAGTCCTGGGAGAAAGAGAGTCTGCTTGGTCAAGCAAGTATGGGTCAATACAGCTCACCTGTACTGGGGATGCTGGAGAGAGGAAAAATGGATCCTGTAAGCCAGAGCTATTTTCCTACCAATACTGTACACAACAGAGCAGAGAACATCCCCCAAAAGGAAACTGGCAAATGCATAATACACAACCTAAATATGCCACAGTTAGAAATTCAAATAGTTGAATAAAATTCAATCAAATTTGCAAATATTCAGAGTTTTTAGAAAACTGAATAAATATCTTTAAGAGGTGTCAATAGATATTATTCAAAGCAGTGCATGTGTAAACATTACATTTGAGTTCAGGTATCACTCAAGTTTTCATCAATAAAATGGAAGAAACGAATAACTGAATATTTGGAAGAGAAGTGAAGTTACAATATTCTTGGTAGGTTAATTCTGGAGCTGTCTCTCCAACCGCAGCCAGATTAGCTGTATCAAAGCATTGCCTGAATTTGAATTTGAATTTCATATTACAAGAGGATGAACTGCATGACTAGAATTACTAGGTCCCTACTGAGTGGTGCTGTCATGTAGACAAGTAGCAAAAAGAAAAGATTATTCTGCCCTATCCAATTTTGATGTGCTCGAATAGGTCTGGTCTTCGTTATACAGATAAGATTGGGACTTGATAGACTCAGCAAAGTAGAGAGTTGAAATGTTATCCTGAAAATTTCTACTGAAATAGAATACTAAATTAGATTAGGAACCAAAACCTAATTTAGAACTGAAAAACTAGAATTGGAAATCTGTTTTGTTCATGTTTATCAGATAATTATAGAACGTTTCTTTCACTTAAGGCTACACTCATTTTTTTCTTGGGACTCAATTTAATGGCGACAGTATGGTGGCAAAAATGCAATTAGGTTTTTGATGAAGCATCTTAGGGTGGACTGGTTTACAAACACTTACTGTTCATTGTGTGGAGAGCAATGCATTAGGTCCTTGGAGAGGGTGTTCCAGCAAAGGAAGATGCAAAAACATAAAAATAGATGTAGTAACAGTTTCATTATAATTAAAGATTAGATATTAGATTGTTTCCAGCCAGAAGTATTAGTTTGCTCACATCCACTTTTATTTCACTATCACCTAAAAGTTTATTTGATAGAATATTCATGAATGACACCACAAAAAGAAATTTTTTGGATTATATTGTCTACTGATAACAGTGTATATATTCTCTTTTATGGAACATTTACTATGTTAAAACATACTGCTAAATGATCTGTGTTAAGAAGTGTGAGGTAAGGGAAATGTAAAAGTTAGGGTGCTGCCTTCCAGAATCGAAATGTATTATAGATAAATTGTGCTGATTTGGAAATCAAGTGAAAACTTTTAAATATATTACCTACTGTAGGCTCATTTAAAAATCAGCACAATAAAAAGACAAAATTCTGAAAAACAATTCATGATGAACCAATATGTATAATCAGTATTTAAAAAAATATTTTTAGGAAATATGAGCTTTCCAGTCCCACTTAAAAAAAAGAACCAGAAAAAGAAAAGATAAACTTTAATGGGAGTATGTATGCTTATTAACTCAGTCAACAAATATTCAACAAATGTATTTGGTCGTTTATAACTTTCTTCCAAACTGTTGCTAGTGTGATGGGTAAATGCAAGATGAATAAAAATGGCTTCAAATGCTCCACATAGAAGAAAATACTCAGGTTTATCTCTCTCTGTGTGTAACTTACAAAAAAAATTTAAGGATGTTGTACATTGTGTAATAGTTATGTTTATTTTTCATTGCCTTCTAAGAACCTATTGTAAAGGAGTTTTTAATAAGCAAAAAAAAAAATTACTTGGTGTCACTAATGAAAAACTGTACTTTTTTAGAGCAGAACATTCTGATGTTATTGGAGTCTATCTTTTTAGGACATTTTTAAGTTTAGTTGGTAAATGAGAAATACTCCCAGTTTTGTTTTTTTTTTTAAGAACTTTTCTATATTATAAATTGAATCCTAACTGGCATATTTTTAATCCAACTATTTCTGCATTTTTAGCAGTTGGTTTTGGATTTCTCTGGGTTTTCATAGATATTAAACTAAGAAAATATTAAACAAGCTTCAGCAAGACCTACTAGCTCTGTTGACTTCAATAATTGCTTCACTTCACCCCCTAATAGTTAAATTAACTGAAAACTGTTGTATGTCTGCTTTTTTTTTTTTCAAATTAGCATGCATTTTTAATTTGGATTTGTCACACATGATTTTATTTGTTTTATATTTTACTTTTTTCTCATGATCAAATGGTCACTTTGCAGGTTTTCATATGCTGTTTCCAAAGAATGTCAGAACACCTGTTATCTTGTATACTAGTTGTCTATTGCTGTGTAAAGATTACCTCAAAAGTTAGTGGCTTAAAACAAGGTGCCTTTATTATCTCGTAGTTTCTGTGGGTCAGGTGACAGCAGAGTGTCTCTAGTTTGGGGCTCACACCAGGCTGCAGACTAGAACAAGGAAGGATCCAGTTTCACTGAAGTGGCAGTTGACAGACCTCAGGTCAGTCCTTGCTTTTTGATGAGATTCAGCTCTTTGCCTTCCTTGTTTTTCTATAATTGTATAATACTACCTACAACATGGCAGTTTGCTTCCTCCAGAGTGAGGGGAGGGAGAGAGGGATAAAGAGAAAGGGAAAG
>NW_006788130.1:533762-541824 GCF_000442215.2 Lipotes vexillifer
GGGAAAGAGGAAGGGTGTAAGGTGGGTGAAGCAAAAGGAAAGCAGTAGTCCTTTAAAATTTAATTTAAAATGACATTTCATTACTTTTGCCATATTCTCTTGATTAGAAGCAAGTAACCAGGTCCAGTCCACAATCAAGAAGAGACAATCACACAAGTTCATGAATAACAGGAGGCGGGGGCATTGTGAGCGATTTTACAAGTTGTCCATCACAACATGATAACAACAACAACAACAAATGTGTACTTTTTAAAGAATTATGTGAACCAACATTGTACACATAGATGAATTTTAAGCATCAGCATCTTATACCTAAATCTACTGGCCAACAACAGGAATAGCTTAACACACAATAAAGAAAATAAGTAATGTAAAGTTAAGAAATCTTCAGGTGCCGTACTCTTCCCTGTGAAGAGTGTCTATTATTGATGAGGAATAGGTTGGGTTTTCAGTCTTCAGCCGTTAGCTGATTTTTTTTTTTTTTTTTAGCCAAAATTTTACCTCCATCTCAAGAAAGAGGTTTATTATCTAGAATCTTGATGATTAAGAGAAATGTGAGAAATGTTCTAAATCTAAATATGTTGGTTGGACAAAGTGTAATAATATCAAGAACAATGGGTTAATTTACCAGACTGGTGACAGAATTCTGCTTCATAATCCTAATACATGAACTTTCCTAACCACTCAGATCACAGATTTGCCAAATTCTGAGACATGAATATTTTAGAATTAGCCTCTTGCACTTTCTCTAAGACAAGCAGTCTGAATGCTCTGGCACTTAAATGTCTTTATTATTGAATTTAATGTGTCATGATATTATTTTCTCTATGTATTTCATCTTTGAAGATTTACAGAATATAGTTTACAAAGTTATAGGTAGGAGAATGGACACATCAGTGCATCGTTTGTAGGAATGTAGGTGAATGTCTGTGTACTGACTTGAAATGGTTTCCCAGACATATATTTTTTCACAGAAGATAACTAAGGTGCAGAACTTTTTAAGTATTTTATAATTTCATATATACAAATACTTATATATGTAAATATTTGTATATGTATAAATCTAAAAATAATATGGAAGTATTGGTTTGGCCAAAAAGTTCAGTCGGGTTTTTCCGTAAGATGTTACAAAAAAACCCAAACGAACTTTTTGGCCAACCCAATAGTTGCCTTGTAGACAAGGACATCAAGTTTCAAGGAGAGGTTTAT
This sequence comes from Lipotes vexillifer, assembly GCF_000442215.2. Lineage (NCBI taxonomy): Eukaryota > Metazoa > Chordata > Mammalia > Artiodactyla > Lipotidae > Lipotes > Lipotes vexillifer. Next base: position 534,972 of record NW_006788130.1, read on the forward strand.
TTTTCACTGAATATTCTTGCATATTTTTTATTTTTATCACTCTCGTATTAAAAAAATCAAAGTAAAACAGTAATAAAATACATCTAAATAAATTAATAGGTGACTACATGATTATTGTAGAAAAACTATGTTAACTATATTACTTGGCAAAATTTACAATTTTTATTAAACGTTGACAATTATAACACCTGTTAAAGAAATTGATCAATTATTTTATAAATTTAAGAGACAATTTTTTTCTGCATGCATTTGCTATAATTACACACCAATTCATGGTTACACTGAAAATATTTTTATTAAACTACTTGGTGACTAATAAAAATATTTTCATTTTTGCACATATTCATAAAAAGTAACCACTTGAAAATTTTCCTTGTCTAATATGCAAATCTACATAAGTGAAGATTTGCTTCTTTTTTATTAACATTCATGTAAATATTATATATTTTGCTTATAGCTCTTTTAATATATCCTCTGACCTTTAACAGAAATATTTCTTTACAAAGAATTCTTGAGCAATACATTTCACGGTCTCATAACATAATGTCATTCTTTATATCCTATAGACAGAACTGAGAGATTTCTACCTTTCTTGGCTACATATTCACAGATTTTTCTCTTAAAAATGTAGAAAAACATAACCATGGGATGTCTCTAAGGATTTATATTTAAATTATAATTTAATTAACCCTCAAGTCAGTGAGGTTTGCTTCTAATATTTTATATTATGACTTTGTTATTTAAAATTGTAATCTTTTGCTATTCATATGCAATTTTATTAAAGATAACTATTTTTCACTTAACAGAACTAAGATAACCCATTCTAGGAAGATTTAGATCAAATCCATTTTATTTTGTGCAGTGAATTTCTTTAATCTGTCTCTCATGCTGAGTGGTAGATGGCATTCATGGCCCCATTTCTTCAACACTTTGCTATGCTTTTTCAGTGTCTCCCCATTCTGATATCTGAGTAATGTGATTTGATTTGATTTGGCCTACAGAATAAGATGGAAATGACAGCTTGTCTGTCCTGTGCCCGGGGCCCAAAATGGCATTGTTTCTGTTTCCCTTCTCATTGTTTGGTCACCTCCAAGAGAAGCACATGCCCAGACTAGCCAGGTGGTCTTAGGAGGAAGGTGAGAGAAGCAGCACAGCCTCAGCTAAGCTCCCTCATCCCAGCCTCAGCTCAAGCAAGCATGTCTGTGATCAGCAGGGCCCCCCACACAAAATCCTCAAATACGTGAAAATAAATGCTTATTGTTGTATACTACTGAGTATTGAGGGCTTCTTTTCTAAAACAGACCTTAATTTTTAGAGCTGTTTTAGGGTCTTAGCAAAATTGAGCAGAAAGCACAGAGAGTTCCCGTGTGTCCCCAGCTCCCACATATGCAGCCTCTCCACTGTCAACATCCTGCAGCACCAAGTGGTGTATGTGTTATTATTGAACCTACATGGACACTTCATTATTACCCAAAGTCCATAGTTTTCATCAGGGTTTACTCTTGGTTTTGTATATTCTATGGGTTTTGATAAATGCAAAATGACAAAAGAGAAATTTTGAGTTAATTTTTATAAAAAATGTAAGGCCTGTGTCTGGGTTAATTGTTCTATATGCAGATATCCAGTGATCCCAGCACCATTTGTTGAAGAGACTATTGTTTATATGTTGACAATAAAAAAAATCTTCAGAATAAATATTCGGAGAAAATTATTTTTTAATTAGTGAGTTTTTAAAATACGAATCCTACTTCTTTTGAACCTAGTAGAGATGAAAAATTGAATAGGATGAAATAAATAAATATCAAAGAAATTATGCAGGAAATTAATAGCAATAAAAATATTCACCTAAGAGGATATTTCTGAAAGAAATCATCAATCTTTTGAGCAAGTGTGTCAAGGTAGATGTTGAGTATTTGTAAAGTTTTTGTTTGTTTTTTTTTTAACTGACATGATAGGAGATCTTGACTCAAAGAGTTAAAGTTTCAATTAAGTTATGTGTACAATAGCTACCAAGACACTGAAAATAAGGTACACAAGTCACTCAGATGTTTTTTCTGCCACCATTGTTTCTAAGACTTCTACCTTAATCCAAAAAATATAATGAACTAACATTGGCGTCCCAGGAGGACACTGGGAGAAGCCAAGGGCCACACTGTAGGTTTACTCAGTTTACTCAGTCTATGGAATCACCTGAGTGATGAAGAACTAAGGCCTGCCAATAGCCACACACAGGAGCTTGGAAGTGGATTATTCAGTCCCAGTGAAGGTTCATATAAAGCCAGCCCCAGCTGAAAGCTTAACAGCAACCTGCTGAGAGCCCCTGGGCCCGAACCACCCAGGTAAATTGCTCCTGGATTCCTGACCCACCAAAATCTGTGAGACAAAAATGTTCATTTTTTAAGCTGCTAAATGTTGTGGTGATTTGTTATTTAACAATGGTAATGAATATGCTGATAATTAGAAACTTAGTTCAAATCTTCTTTTTATTTTATTGTTAATCTATCATTTACTTGACATACTTGTTCAAAATGTACAGAATTATAATCCAAAAGCATGGACTATTATTTTTGATTCACAAATTAATTGATCAAATGCTACATATTTTCAATATTTGTTTAAGAAAAAAGAGCATGCTTGTTTCTATCTTATATGTAATTTTCCACCTGATGTATAAACATCAGGGGAGAGGACCTTTTGCAAACCCTCTCAAAAGCAAATGAGGAAAATATACCTGAAAAACACCAGACAAATATGGCAATTATTGAATAAATAAGTAAATATTAAAACATCGATTTCATTATTATATTCCAAACATCACAATGATATCTTATATTGAACAGCCATTTTCTTTTGCTCTGAAACGCTTCACTTTATATAACGGAGAATTTTTTGCTTCAGAAACACTGATTATTCCATTGTGAGCTGTAGTATTTTCAAAAGATAAAAGATGAGAAAAAAATCTTTAAAGAAATGAGATTTAAATGTAGATGGCACCATATAAGAATCCCATGCCGTAAAATGCACAGGAAAAAAAAGTGTGAAATTGCTGTTTGTAGGAATAAAATAGTAGCATTTTATGGGTTGGGGAAGTTTTATGATACTACCTAATGATTTTCTTTGCTTGGCCAGTGTACGAACGCTTCGGCATCCATAGGTTTTCCATGTCTAAATTGCTAGTCTCCTTGTTTACGTGGCTTTCCTCCAGTTATTTTATGAACCTCAGGCTTATTAGATCTCACTGTTGAAAATGCAGTTTCCTCAGATTTAAGGTGGCCTGCATCACCTCAGTGATGGATCATTCCTCAGTGTGGATCATTTCTTTCATGCTGTTCTTCTATTTAATGACTGAGTCCATGCATCACCAAATACAGCGGTGAGTTGGCAACTACATATTTTGTCTATTTCATTTATGGCTTTAGAAGGAATCCTGAATGTCTAACTCCACCACAACCAAAGTTACTTAAAGAGAAGGGAACTGAAAGCCGGGGAATTTAAAGAGTTTCTCCAAGATCTCTTTGCTCTCTGTTAAATGTGGCTTGCTTTAGTCCAAGATACAGTGGATAAATTCACAGCTAAAATTAATATAGGTAAGACCCCCAAATTATCTACATTGACTATATTAAACAAAAAATATGTAAACATGTAAAAATTGTTTCTTTAAAAATCCCCAAATTAATTGACATGGGAAGACAATGTAGAAAAAATTACTTAAAAATCTTAATTCTTAGATCTAAAAACAGAGCCCCAGAGATATTGAGTGATCTGACATCACACAGCTGCTGGAAATTCTGGAATTATAATCTTAATACATTCACATAAGTTTAGGCATAACAGGACTTTTTAATTCAATGGCTCGAATTTCTAAATTTTTCTAGTAGCCTCTCTGTCATAATTATATATCTAAGTATAAAGCAAAAATAAATAACCTATTATTCCATTACAAACCTATTGTTTTCAGAAAGAAAACAGAAGATAACCTATATTCTGATTATAATAAGAAATGTTAAACATTCTTTATAAGGCTCTTTTTCAAACAAAAAAATTGGGAAAGGTACCAATGAATTCTAATAAAGTAAATATTAACTTTAAAAATATTTTCAATGATCTAAGTTCTTAACTTAAAAAATTTGTTCTGTGGCCTGTGTTAGCAGGGTACGAAGCAGTTAGTGCATTTTAGAGTAAGTTATTTGTGATTTTAACATGGCAAGAAAAGTACTATTAGCAATTTCCACGAGATGTAAAGGAGATGATCTTGATATGATTATATAGAAAATTGCTCAACCTGTCTTGTGCTTTAAGCAGGAAAGCACCGTGCAAGTAATCATTTAAGACCTCAAGATGAGATCCGAGGACACAAAAGACATATAAACATACCCTCAGTTCCTGCCAAAGATGGGAATTGATGTGATCCAAATAATGATGCAGAAGTACCATGGTGTAACAAGGAAAGACATTAACTGAAATAAGCAACAATGGTGAGGGAGATGGAAGGAACATAAGTGTGAGTTTTGATTCATTTTCAGTTTGTAGATGGGCCAAATCTTTTCAAGTTTATGATTTATTAAACGTTTGAGGGATCAGAGGACTCAGAAACAGTATTATTTCTAAGTGTCAACACTAGCTGCATTTTTAATGTTTATTTTCAATGATACTCTTTCATTTATCTCTTTTGTCTCTTTTTATTCTCTTTGATTTTCATTCTTCCCTCCCTATCTCCCTTCCCTCCTTCCTTCCTTCCTTCCTTCATGTATAACTGCCATCATTTCTTTTTTCTTCTTCTTATCCTTCTTTCTTTCGTACACCCCAATTTGAGACGATTCAGTCATTTTTACCAACGTAAAAGTGTCCGCCCAACTAATGCCCAGGTCTCATACACTGACACCATTCAACAATGGATATTCCTCAAATTCTCAGCATGCTTATTTATTGGTATTCATCTTAGGGTTGCTAGATAAAATACAGCATGACAGTTAATTTTGAATTTTATATACAAAACAAATCAATTTTTGGTAGAAATATATTTCATGTAATATAATTTGGCATTCTTTATCTTTATTTGCTAATCTGGCAACACTAATTTACTTAGTAAATAAACTGTCATGTGAAATAATAATAGTAAAAATCCACAAATCCAGTCACATGCTTCTTGTCCTCATACATCTGAGTTTTCTGGAATAGTGTAAATTAAGAACATGAGCTTTAAATCCAGATAGTTCTGAGTTTGAATCTTAATTGTGCGATTCTGATCGAATCACTTCACCTCTCCAGGCTTGTTTTTCTCATTTAAAAAACAACAGTAGGGCTTCCCTGGTGGCGCAGTGCTTGAGAGTCCGCCTGCCGATGCAGGAGACGCGGGTTCGTGCCCCGTTTCGGGAAGATCCCACATGCCGCAGAGCGGCTGGGCCCGTGAGCCATGACCACTGAGCCTGCGCGTCCGGAGCCTGTGCTCCGCAAATGGGAGAGGCCACGACAGTGAGAGGCCCGCATAACGCAAGGAAAAAAAAAAAAAAAACAACAGTAATAATAGTAAAAGCTTCAGAAACTTGTTATGAAAATTAAATGGTATATATGTAAAGTAAGTGGCAAAGGTAGTTCTTGTTTGTAAGATGCTTATTTCAAAAATGAAATTAAATGAAATTAAGTGTTTAAAATTCCACCAAGATGCTAGAATACATACCTTCTCTCTCTCTTAAAAATACACCCATTTATTTCAGATTCACAGGATAAAACATAAGACCATTCATTCATTTGTTTATACACGAGGTATGTCTGTCACTTAATAGAGGAAGTGAGGAGGTCATGTACAGAGCTTACAAAATTGCAAGTCAGAACTTGGAGAACTAAGAGATAGTTTGAAAATACACTGTAGCAAAAGAGACCAACCTGAGCCAAGATTAAATTCATCGTTAAGTACTGAACTGTCAGTCAGGCCAAGTGGCAAGTATGACAAAATACAGAAATACTGCTTGTCAAGGACAGTAGAAAACAGTTTACTTACGAAGTATTCATCCAGAACCTACTGCAAACCAAGATTTTACTCTGGTCAGTCTAGGTAAGGTCCCGGTTTCAAGGAATTCACAATACAGTCTTATCATTTTAAAACAATGCACTAAATATAAAGATAGAAATGGCATTATTCTCAAATTACAAGGGTAACTTCTGAAGAAAGTGATCGCTGACTTTAGACTTTAAAATTAGCAGAAATAAGTGGGAGAGAGGAAGATAAAGAAAACATATCAGGACACCATGAGTGAAGGGTCAATTGCGTGGGTCCATGTTGCTATAAGCAATTAAGTATCTCTAATGCTAAAATGTGATGGAGGAAGCATCAATAGATAAGGAGAGAATCTACTATGTTCAAAGCAAATTACCAACATATGTATTTTTTAAGAACTCATTAACATCTGGATATAAATAATAATTTTGGGCAATTTTCCAGCCATTGAAGACTCCATGTAGGAAAAGAGAAAAAATGTGGTTAGAATGCATGTAAAACAAGAAGCACTTTATGCTCTAAGGGTGGGAATAGATGATGCCACACTTGTCAGTGGTGACTCACAGAATCACAGGTTTCAAAGTGTTGAAATTTGCCTGGGATATCCACAGAATACATATGAAACTGACATTCAGATTTAACATCTGAGGGTTAAGGGATGAACCCTTACAGAGCAAGCTAGTTAGGAGAAAATTTAGTAAATTAAGAGATCGTTGAAATCCTGAAAATAGATAAGAATCGTTCCACCTCCTTCTCCCAAGAAAAACATGTAAAGGCAAAGGGAAAAATTCAATAGATTGAAAAAGAACTTTTAGGGAACTCATACTTTTAAAACTGTGCTAAGCTTTTTCTCTTTCC
>NW_006788130.1:542106-589172 GCF_000442215.2 Lipotes vexillifer
TTTCCCTTCTCTCCTCTGCCTGAAACATTCAATCTTTTAAATAGGGAAAAGCGTGTAGGCATCTTGGGGAGGAAGGAAGGAGTGGGGAGAGGGAGGGGAGCTGGCGGCCTGAGCAGAGTGAGTGAGACCTGGCCTGGCCTGGGGTCCAAGAGCCAGAGCGGTGATGAGTGTGTGTAGAAGGGAGGCTGTCCAGGCTGTGGTGGGGATGTCCTGTTAGGGAGTTTAGATCCAAGCAGGATGAAGAAGAGCATCTCCACGATGGGTGCCCTTGTTCGTTAGGATCTGGGGGATGGCGTGAAGCAGCCCAGCACTGATGTCAGAGTTTAGGTGGGTTGAAGAGAACATTCCTGGAGGGGAGGGTATTGGAGTGACATTTCAGAGATGTGAGTGAGATGAGACACACACCCACTAGAGGATGTCAGAAGGCAAGGGTGTGTGGGGGACGTTGACCACACGAGGGCAGCCTGACCCTGCTTCTCACGCCCTGCCTGTAGGAAAGGGGGTGGGGAGCAGAGACTGCCTAGCGAGGTGGGTCAGAACCCGAGGGCTGGGGAGGCAGCTAAATGAGGGGGCAGCAGAGCCTGGTGTCCTGCAGCTGGAGCAAGGCAAGACGTGCCTGGGGAGGAGGAACTGGCAGTGCTGATGGAAGATTAATAATACGTGGATGGTGATTTCAAAAATATTAATAATTAAATGTACTAATAATTCAATTTATAAAATAAATAAATGCAAGAATAATGAATACCATTGTACTGAAAATTTGCTAAGAAAGTTGCTAAGCAAGTAAAATTTAAAAATTATCACGAGAAAAAAATTCTTGTAGCTTCGTATGGTGACAGATGGTAACTTATTGTGGTGATCTTTGCACAATGCATACAAGTGTTGAGTCTTTATGATGTACCCCTGAAACTAATAGAATGTTGTATGTCAATTATACTTCAATTTAAAGAATTCATGAGAGCCACACTTTTCACTGTCAGAGAAAGGAATATAAATATTTTTTTAAAGAAGCAAGTTAAAATGAGCACTGTGGATCTGGATGGGAATTAGAAGTATTGTTAATGCTTGTCTTCAATATAAAGAAATGGTTGAAAATATCTCAGCTGTAAATGTGTATATTTTTTGTATAGCTATATATATCTATATATAGATATACACATATACCTATATATATATATACACAAATACCTATATGTACACATATTTATGTGTGTGTATATATATACATATATATGTATATATATATATACATATATATGTATATATATATGAAATGTGTGTGTGTATCCACATTCTCTAGCTCTGTTTGCAGAGAGGGCCTGGTAGCAGATGCACACCAATAGCAATGAGCTTGGCTAATATCCACTTTTATCTTCTAAATAACATTCTCCAACAAAAGAAATTAGAGTTTCTTATAGACAGGGCTGATTTGATTCCAGGGCATGAGGCACGGAAAGAACAAGCAATTCATGGTATGTATATATCTCTTACCAGAAACAAGGAAGTGCTCAGAAAGTGATGGGTCAAGAGAAGGGTGTTCCCACTGGGCAACTCTGAGACAACTGGAGAATCAAGTAATTAATAATAGTAAGAAATTGTAACCTCACTTGTCAAGACTCTCAAGAGAAGACTCTATTTATCAATGCCTACCATGCAATGAATATGGCTTATTGATAGCATATGCTTATAGATGGATATCAATACTTGGCAGTATCAGTCTGGGGCAATAGGCATTTTCAAAGATGAAATGTGTAAACTGTCATTACAGATCAGCATTAACAGCACTCACAATCAATCTTGAAGATAAGGAATACTAACTTTGAACCAAGTAAAATATTCCTTAAAAAGAATCTCTTTATTTCAGTGGATCTGTGTTTCAAAGAATAATAATTATTATTTTTAAATTTCATTAATAAGAAATTGTGGAAACCTGTTCATATAAGTACAGACAGACCTAATTTTAGTGTGTTTTGTCATATTGCGTTTCGCAGACATTGCATTTTTTAGAAATTCTTCAATTTCTCAGTTCAATTTCAGATTCTTCGTGTGCAGCAACATTTCATCAAATAAGTCTACAGGCACCATTTGTCCAACAGTATTTGCTCATTTTGTGTCTCTGCATCACGGTTTGGTAATTCTCACAATATTTTAAATTTTTTATTATTATTATATTTGTTATGGTCATCACTGTGATCAGTGATCTCTGATGTTACTATTGTAATTGTTTTGGGGCACCATGAACCACACCCATATAAGACAGTGAACTTAATAAATGTGTGTGTTCTGACTGTGCCACTGACCAGTCCTCTGCCGGTCTCTCTCCTTGTTTTCAGGCCTCCCTATTTCCTGAGACACAAAAACATTGAAAGTAGGCCAGTCAATAACCCTACAGTGGCCTCTAAGTGTTCAAGTGAAATGAAGAGTCGTACCACTCTCACGTTAAATCAAAAGCTAGAAATGATTAAGCTTAGTGAGGAAAGCCTGATAAAACAGAGAAAGGCTGAAAGCTAAGCCTCTTGTGTCAAACAGTTAGCCAATTTGTGAATGCAAAGGGAAAGTTCTTGAAGGAAATTAAAAGTGCTCCTCCAGTGAACACAGGAATGATAGGGAAGTGAAACAGGCTTATTGCTGATATGAAGAAAGGTTCAGTGGTCTGGATAGAAGATCAGACCAGCCACAACTTTCCCTTAAGCAAAGCCTAATCCAGAAGGCCCTACCTCTCTTTAATTCTATGAAGACTGAGAGAGGCGAGGAAGTTTCAGAAGAGAAGTTTGAGGCTAGCAGAGGTTGGTTCATGAGGTTTAATGAAAGAAGGCCTCTCCATACCATAAAGTACTAAGGTGAAACAGCAAATGCTGATGTAGAAACTGCTGCAAGTTATCCAGAGCATCAGGTTAACATAATCAATGAAGGTGGCTACACTAAACAACAGATTTTCAATGTAGACAAAATACCTTTATATTGGAAGAAGATGCCATCAAGAACTTTCATAGCTAGAGAGAAGTCAGTGCCTGGCTTCAAAGCTTCAAAGGACAGGCTGACTCTCTTGTTAGGGGCTAATGCAGCTGGTGACTTTAAGTTGAAGCCAGTGCTCATTTACCATTCTGAAAATCCTAGGGCCCTTAAGAAATATGCTAAAGCTACTCTGTCTGTGTACAGACAGCGTATAAATGGAACAGCAAAACCTGAATGACAGCACATCTGTTTATACAACATGGTTTACTGAATATTTTAAGTCCCTTGTTGAGACCTACTGCTCAGAAGAAAAGATTCCTTTCAAAATATTACTGCTCAGTGACAATGCATCTGGTCACCCAAGAGCTCTGATGGAGATGTACAATGAGATTAATGTTGTTTTCATGCCTGCTAACACAACATCCGTTCTTCAGCCCATGGATCAAAGAGAAATTTTGACTTTCAGGTCTTATTATTTAAGAAATATATTTTGTAAGGCCATAGCTGCCACAGACAGTGATTCCTATGATGGATCTGAGCAAAGTAAATTGAAAACATTCTGGAGAGGATTCACCATTCTAGCTGCCATCAAGAACATTCATGATTCATGGGAAGAGGTCAAAATATCAACATTAACACAGTTTGGAAGAAGTTGATCCCAACCCTCATGGGTGACTTTGAGGGTTCAAGACTTCAGTGGAGGAAGTAACTGCAGATGTGGTAGAAACAGCAAGAGAAGTAGAATTAGAAGTGGACCCTGAAGATGTGACTGAATTGCTGCAATCTCATGATAACACTTGAATGGATGACGAGTTGCTTCTTATGGATGAGCAAAGAAAGTGATTTCTTGAGATGGAAACTACTCCTGATGAAGATGCTGTGAAGATTGTTGAAATGGCAACACAGGATTTAGATTATTCCATAAACTTAGTTGCTTAAAGCAGAGGCAGGGTTTGAGAGGATTGACTTCAATTTTGAAAGAAGTTTTACTGTGGATAAATGCTATCAAATGGCGTTGCATGCTACAGAGATATCTCGTCCATGAAAGGTTGTGGCAAAGGTCACTGTTGTCTTATTTTAAGACATTGCCACAGACACCTCAACCTTTAGCAACCACCTGATCAGTCAGCAGCCATCAACATCAAGGCAAGACTCTCCACCAGCAAAAAGATTATGACTCGCTGAAATCTCAGATGATGGTTGGCATTTTTCAGCAATAAAGTATTTTTAACTAAAGTATGTACATTGTTTTTTTAGACAATGCTCTTGCAGACTTCATAGACTACAGTATAGTGTAAACATAACTTTTATATGCACTGGGAAACCAAAAAACTTGTGTGATCTGTTTTATTGAGATATTCTCTTCACTGTGGTCTGGAGCCAAAGTCCCAACATGTCCGAGGTATGTCTGTAACTATGTATTATCCCATTTCTATATCTTAGCCATAAAATATTTGCCAATGTCCACTCTAGGTCAGTTACATATTTAAGTAGGCATTAATCATTTTACAATACTGAATGCAATTGTGCAAATACATATTACAGATGTATTTCCCAAACTATAAAATAAAAAAGAGGAATATCTGAAGGTACTGAAGTTTAATCAAATCATTGTCTATCAGCGTGCTCTACTGGAGTTATGATAATCAATCAGTGTTATAATTGATCTATTACAGTTTACATCCCCCTAAAATGATCTTTCAGTGAATATCAGGGGATCTTTGAAGATGAAGAAGGAAGAAAGAGGGAGGGGAGTAACCAAATGGGACTAGAGTTGCTGTTGCTCTGTCTGCATCAAAGATTTAAATGAGTCAATCAGAATACCTACTCTGTACCTAGCACAAGGATTGTTGTCAGAAGGACTTATCAAGACCATGCTGGGGCTTCCCTGGTGGCGCAGTGGTTGAGAGTCCGCCTGCCGATGCAGGGGACACGGGTTCGTGCCCCGGTCCGGGAAGATCCCACATGCTGCGGAGCGGCTGGGCCCGGGAGCCATGGCCGCTGAGCCTGTGCGTCCGAAGCCTGTGCCCCACAACGCGAGAGGCCATAGCAGTGAGAGGCCCGCGTACCGTTAAAAAAAAAAAAAAAAAAAAAAAGACCATGCTGTGTGAATGGGTGTTTGAGATGGCATCGAGTAATATCAGTTGTACTGAACATGCTGGTCGCTTGTTCCTGACCGTAAAATTAGATGATTGGCTGCACCATTTCCAGTTTTCATTCTCTTCATTATACTTCTGATAATGTAGAACTAACTTGGAATTATTTTCAGACAATTGATAAAATAAACTCATATTGAATTAATTCATATTAACTAAAATATGTAAATTTTAAAAATTAATTTTCCTGGTTTTTGTATAATTGAGAGATAATATAGAAATATGGACACTCTGTGAACTCTGGACTTAAGTAGACTTTGGGTTTAATTCTTATTGTCCTTAATAAGATCTGTGAGTTTGTCTTTACCTATAAAAGTGGAATAAAAATTCCTTCTTTATATTGTATGTATGATTATATGGAATAATACATTTAAAAGATCTAGCATAATGACGATGTCGCTTATATCTGACAGTTCATGACTGACAGTTCTTTTTCTTCATTTTGTGCTTATTATGGTTGTTTCTAGTCCCAGTCTCTTGATTTTGTACTTACTATGCCTTGACTTTTGTAAAACGTATGTCCACCTTACTTCCTCTTTTTAAATTAAGTAGTTTCCCTTTTACGTCTCTAAGAAATTTTAGATTTATAGCTGCTCCTCTACATTTGTGATCCATAGAGGATATTTTCTTAAAAGTCAAAGTGTACAATATGAGATGTGAACTCCTGGAAGAAAACATGTTAATGTTGCCTTTCACCTTAGCCTGATGGGAAAGGTTAAGTATGAACAATTCATGATTAAAAATGAGGAGTTAATGACTAAATTGCCTAGGGACAAAGAAAAGGAATTTGAGAGATAAGAAATTTACCATGTTTTAAAAAAAAAAGCCCTTGTAATAATTATGCTTATAAAAATACCTTGAATTATATGAATTAAAAAATATTGTAGGGCTTCCCTGGTGGCGCAATGGTTGAGAGTCTGCCTGCTAATGTAGGGGACACGGGTTCGAGCCCTGGTCTGGGAAGATCCCACGTGCCACGGAGCAACTGGGCCCGTGAGCCACAACTACTGAGCCTGCGCGTCTGGAGCCTGTGCTCTGCAACGAGAGAGGCCGCGACAGTGAGAGGCCCGCGCACCGCGATGAAGAGTGGCCCCCGCTTGCCACAACTAGAGAAAGCGCTCGCACAGAAACGAAGACCCAACACAGCCAAAAATAAAAATAAATAAAAGAAGGCTCAACATTTTAAAAAAAGTATTGCTGTCATTTATATTAAATAGAGTATAAAAGACAGAAAATCAACTTCATAGTCAGTGAAGAGATCCCATGTACCCCAGGACACATTCCCTAATGTTGAAAAATGGATGGATCGGAGGCCAGAAATAGCGCAAGAAAGAAGTTATCTCTCATAACATAATTTATCAGAATATATGTTAATAGAGGTTTAGAATTATTATTATTAAATAAAGAACAGATTATTAAGTATAAAGTTTCTTTTTTTTTTCAAAATTAACTTCCAAAATGTAATAATCAGCAAAAGAAGCAATAATATATGGGCAAGGATTCTTGAACTACACAGATCAAGGGCTGAATTACAGGATATTTTTATTTTTATTTATTATTATTTTTTTCTTTTGCTGTACACGGGCCTCTCACAGCTGTGGCCTCTCCTGTTGCAGAGCACAGGCTCCGGACGCGCAGGCCCAGCGGCCATGGCTCACGGGCCCAGCTGCTCCGCGGCATGTGGGATCTTCCCGGACCAGGGCACGAACCCGTGTCCGCTGCATCAGCAGGCGGACTCTCAACCACGGCGCCACCGGGGAAGCCCCCAGGATATTATTAAATGGTTGAAAAAAAAAGTAGTAAGAATAAGCAAAGCAGAAGCAGCAGCAGAAGCAAGAGAGACCATATACAGTCTCTAAAGCCTAAAATATCCACAACCAATTCTTTACAAAAGAAGTTTGCAGATCTCTGATATAGGACATATATTTTAAGAATAATTATATTAATTTGTTTTTAAAATTTCTGAAGTGATTTTATAAATAAGATCTTATAACTCATTTTCCTTTTGATTAAGTGTGAAAACGGGGAATAATACCTGCTTTACCATATTTAAATTTCATCATATTTTTATAATTTAGTCAAAATACGAGATAATTATCAGATTAAGCTTGGGACAGAAGAGGTAGTTTAAAGGCAAGAATCAAGATGAGGTCACCTCAAGACTATGAATAGTGGAAGTCAAAATTGGGTGAAAGAGGCAGAAAGAAGCCAAGGTTTCATCACTTACTAGATGTCTGGGGCCACAAGTTAGTTACCAAAATTGCACATGCATATACAGACACAATCAGAATCAAACAACCATAGTAAATGCTCATAAATAGTTCTTAAACAAATATCATTTTATATATTGCAGTTTAGAAAACATTGAAGCCTATAGTTTAGGTTCAATTGAAACCAATGAGGTATATAACTTTCTATAATAAGAAAAAATATAATGATGTTGCATTGATATTAACTCATATATTTACAATTGTTACCTGGATTATCATAAATTTATTGTTGGTATCTAAATTATTGGAGAAATGAATTCTGTGAAGTGAATTATTTTGCATGAATTATTTGCAACATAGAAACCAGTAACCTGAGAGTTTGCACTCAGACCCTCTTGGGATGCAGTTTCTCTTAGGAAGAATTTGGTGCCGTGAAACACTGAGAATACCGTCTATTCCTATGGACGTTCCAATGCAACAATAACAACATACATAATATCTACTGAATGTTCCTTATGTGCTAGGCCACTTGCAAAAGTTATACATAGATTATCCAAGAGCTTTATATAGATTATAATTGGTCAAACAGAAAATAGTTTTAACTATTACAAGGGACAGACCATGGTTGCAGAAAATATTAGATGGGAAGATAATTTTAACAATACAATCAATACATCCAAAAGACTATATTTGTTAGTGTTCTAATGTTAGCCAGTGCTTACTGTGGAGAGTAGTTAGCCTTAAAGCTATTTTATTTTCCATGGGTAATATTAAATGGAGATTTTCTTTTGGACCACTTTCTCTTAAAAGTATTGTGACAAATGAGCTTTCAAAGAGTGAATTACTTTTAACTTGTTGGCATCTCTTTCCCAAACTATGTCGTTCAAATTTGTTCCGAGGCCCTTCTGCCAATGGCAACTCTGAAAGAAGTTTTACAAATATAAGTACTCATGCCAGGTATTACAGTAATGTCTGCTAGAAATAGTTTTTTCTCCAAAGAATTGTAAAATGTTGATAAAGCATAAATATTTTGGATTTAGGAAAGATTAATTTCAAACATATTTTAGTATAAATAGATACTTCTAAGGTTAACTCATTGTAAATATACTTCTCCGATGACATATTCCCTGGAGTCAAATATATTTCATAATGTCATAAATCCGTAGGAAGTTTTATATGATTGCCTGTATTCTTATATCAAACAGGAGGAATATATTATTATTGAAGTATTACTCAATACAGTGCGCTTAAATAGTCATTGGTCTGCAGAACCACGGCATTTGCAATCTGGTAGTGCAGAAAATTCATCATGAGTGTCCTCAGAGAGACTCAGGCCTTTTTGACCTATTTCACAAGCAAATGAAATACTTGCTTTGCTCACTCCTGTGGTGAAAAATCAGACAAAATAAGGGCATGGTTTGGAAAAGCTATGAATAACTTAGCTGTCTGTGCCAGTTAGTGTTGCTATCTGTCAGGTCCAAAACCCACCCTTCTGAACTTTGCTTTGTGATGTTGGGGTTCAGGCTCTGCCTCACAGTGTTTCCCATGTGTCCATGAGGTGCTTGTGTAAGGGCCCATCTAGAGAAGTGTTCTGGAAATCTGGGATAAGGAGGAAAATGTCTTGACTTTTCCTTGGTGTCCTCTGGTCCCACCTGCATGAATTCAGCAAAGGCCTGTTGTCCTGGCAAAGGTGTTTAGGTCCAGGGCCCAGTTTTTTTTTTTCTCTGTATTCCCGTAACCAGCTGTAATGTGTTCCCTTAGGGCTGGAAGCACCAGCCCGTAATGCTTTCTTCTCAAGGGTCCCAGTAACTGCAGCTCCCTCCTCCCTGCTGAGGTCCTGGCACCCACTGACAGCCTTCCCACTTCAGAGATTTTAGTTTCACCTCCACAAAAGATTCTCCTCCAAACTTTTAGGTCCTAATGATACAAATTCTTCCCTGTGTTTGCTGAATAATTTCTAGAATAACTATCCATGTGTTACCCCAGAATCCTGATTTGGCTTTGCAGTTGTTGACTCACAACTGGTAATGTGTTCTTTGTATTAATTTCTGTTTGTAAAAATAAATGATGTAGCTTCTGCTTTCCTTACTGAACCATGACTTAAACCATCTTTAATTAAAAACTTGACTTTTCTTATTAAAGTCAAAGGAATCTTTTTAATGCTAAAACAGAAGAAAAAATATCTTATTTTTCTTAGCCCCTATTCCCCTATATACTGTAACAGATGTAAAATGATGAATAAATATAAAAAAAGAAAAGAGTGACCCAAGGATGCACTTTTCACCCGCCTGTTTCTCAGTCCCGAATGTATGTTTGTGTTAAATTGTTATATATTAATATTCTGCTTTATAAGACAAATTATTTATGAAGATACTGATTAGCATTAGTCAAATACTAAGCAACCATTATGCAATGGTGCATGGAGTACCTTACCTTTATGTATAGGAAGACAGAAAAAAAAAAAAGAAAATGAATCCAAGCCAAAAATACAATGAGAGTTAAGATGTTCTATTTAGGGGTGACATGTATATGATAAAGACACGTAAGAAACAAAAAATTACAAGGAAAAAAATTCAATAAGTCACAGTATATATAAAACAAATATTTGTCCATCTCTCCACTTGGTTTAGGAAAATAACAGAAAATTTTGAGGTATTTTTCTCTAAATTACTTGTCAAGGTGACTAGTGCCAGGACTGTAAGGTCTTTATATAGCAAGTCATGTGGGTAGAGGTTTCTGATCTCCCAAAGACAGTGGCTAAAGATGGGTATTGCTCTTTCATGCTTTGCTGAGCTAGTAATTTTCAGGGAAATAATTGTTCAGACAAATCTTGTTATAATGAAAATAAATTCCAGCACATATTTCTTCCATCAATGTGGCTTCAGATAAATACCATATCTTTAATAGAAAAGGATGGAAGAGGGTAAAGAATTTGCCGTATTTCTTATTTTTGATGATTCTACTCCTATGCTTTGTGGACAAAAATTCCATTTGATCAGTCTTATACAAATTGGAAAGCAAATTAGGTATCTGAGCAGTAGTTTAGAGTCTAAGTGAACTTTTTGTAATTCAGACCTAACTATGATTATTTACCACAACAACTATAAATTTATTTCTATTTGAAGTCATTAAAGGTTAAAAAATAACACAAACATGAGTTAATAAGTTGTTGCCAAAATTAACCAATCAATCAACCAATTAATCAAGTTACTCTCTTCTCTATATTTTCCATCATATTTTCAGATGAAAAAAAATGGTCTTTCTACTTCAGATGAAAATTTAATATCAAGAGTTTACTGTTGGATTATTTATTTGCACTTTGTTTCAGAATTTTAATTTTGCATAGTCTTTAAAGTAATATTCACTGTTGACAAAAGGATAATTAAATTTGTAATCTCTTTGAACTTGATGTTTAGATGAGAATCATGAAGTTCATGACTAAGGGTGAGCAACTGTGATTTAGGGGAAATTCATCAAAAACATTCCCTATCTACTTCAGATGAAAAAAGATTGTCTAAAAATGTATACATCAACTAGCTAATCCAGCCTAAAGCATGAAAAGCAAGAAAAAGGTACATGGTCTTATCAATCACTTTCTCTGATTGAGAAAAACCATAAATTTTCATAAAGGTTAAATATAAATAACTTATGTAGTAATAATATTTTAAAATATAAATGTTTGAAAATATAAAGTTAACAATTTTTCTATTTTATTTTAATTTCAAATTTTCTCATTGGTTTTCAGAAAAAACCTTAACTATTTCTCCCTGAAACTTCAAACATGTTCTTAGTTCACAGATTCCTCTCAGTCTTTGGTTTTTGACTGTAAGTTTGCATAAGAGGTACATACCATACTTGGATATAAGGTATAAAGTTTTAATATGCTGCCTAGACATACTAACTTAGATCACTGTTTAATCCATGTCCCCTTTATCCTTTTGTGGGAGAGATGGAGCCCCAAGAAGTAAATGCCTTCCTTTGACTTTGCTCCATTTGGCTTAAATTCACAGTTGAAGGATGCTATGAACCAGTCGCTTCTAGTAGACCCCACTGACAGCCCTACTAACAGTTTCTAATGCAAACTGGGCATGTAACAATAGTCTAAAACTGACAGTCTTACTTGTTCATTAACCTAACTGGCTCTTTATTTTTGTCTCTCTCTGAATAAAATGATCAGTCTTTCACATAGGGGTTCTGGATACTGTCATCTGCCCTGCTTTTTCTAGTGACACAGCTGAAATTCCTTATTAGTTACGTGATAGAGACAGAAAGAGGGAATATGCCTTGGATGGTTTCTTTCTGTTTTGTTAGTTTTCTTCAAATTAAGGGCTCTAACTGGAACCAAGGGTCTAGGATTCTAGCTATTCTATTAACTACAAGCTCGATCAGGAAAAACTGAATAACTGCTCCTGGTCTCTGGCTCTTCATCTTTTAATTAAAGGCATTTGGATTAAATTTTCTCTATTTTCTTGGAATTCTAACATCGACTTGAAAGTAGCTCTTTGTAAAAATTAATTGTATTTAACTGAAATAAACTTTGAATGGTCAGGGTTCCTGCTTTTTCCCTTTTTTTTTTTTCTTTTTACCTCTTTAATCTTTACCTTTTTATTTCAGGGGAGTAAACAATTTGAGCAGAGCAGTTTTTCAACAGGCATACACATTGAAGATATTAGCATATTTGTCTGTTTTCTGACACTATATTGGTGATAGTTGCACTACTGGACTAATGTGAATTTAAGGTCTAGAAAAGCAACATCGGGATCTAGGTGTTGAGAATTTCAGTTTAGAAGGAGTATGTTGATTAAATGATTTGAAGAGTATAAAGACTAGATGATATACACACGAGCGGACAATTGTAGCAATAATCCTTCAGTGGATGAGGAGACTCTGGACTGAGATGGGGAATGAAACTGATCATAGGATAATGAAACTAAGATTGCAGTGAAGTCGAGAGAAGCATCAATGCAAAATCTAATAGGATTTTCAACTTGAAGTGGCAAATGGCAGAAATGCAGAATTGTTACGGGAACTGTTTTGAAAAAAAAAAAAGTAATAATGTGGCCATTGGTATATGCTGAGATGAGGATGCGGAAACCAGATGAGATAGCTGGGTTTAGAAATGGAATTTAGACTTGTGTATGTATAGATGGCAGGCACTTGCCATTCCCTAATTTCCTGCTAGATTTCCTTATATGCTCAATTTTTAAAAAGATAATAATTGGAAATTTAAGAAGATGCTTTGTTTTTATGGTGTAGATATTAACTATATAAATGATATTTAGAAAAATTAATTCCAAAACATTAGGAAAATATTTAAGAAACTTTTTAGACCAGTTCTATACCTTACGCCATTCATAGCTGGATCCCATTTACACTTTTTTTTTTTTTTTTTTTTTTTGTTTTATGCGGGCCTCTCACTGTTGTGGCCTCTCCCGTTGCGGAGCACAGGCTCCGGACGCGCAGGCTCAGCGGCCACGGCTCACGCGCCCAGCCGCTCCGCGGCATGTGGGATCCTCCCGGACCGGGGCACGAACCCGTGTCCCCTGCATCGGCAGGCGGACTCTCAACCACTGCGCCACCAGGGAAGCCCCCCATTTACACTTTTAAGCTTCACTTAAAAATAACTACATGCCACATAATTTCAATGCCCTTTCTCATCACAGTATGGTTATTTTAAAATATTTTTAAAATTCAATTTGCATTAGCATAATTCTAACTGACATTTAAACTGTTGGGCTTTACATTTCTCACTGAGTGTTAATTTTATCTGGAAATGATAAAGAGTATTTCACCGTTAAGGCAATGAGCAGATATGGAAATAAATTTAACTAAATTTCAAAACAAAATACCAACCAGATATCAAGATAATTAAATTGAAGTGTGATGGGCTTGCATTTGAGGTATCTGTTATTTAAAATGCTTTGAGGGACTTCCCTGGTGGCACAGTGGTTAAGAATCTGCCTGCCAATGCAGGGGACACGGGTTTGAGCTCTGATCTTGGAAGATCCCACATGCCCCGGAGCAACTAAGTCCGTGCACCACAACTACTGAGCCTGTGCTCTAGAACCTGTGAGCCACAGCTACTGAGCCCACGTGCCACAACTACTGAAGCCCACGAGCCTAGAGCCCGTGCTCTGCAACGAGAAGCCACCACAATGAGAAGCCCACGCACCGCATTGAAGAGTAGCCCCCACTCGCCGCAACTAGAGAAAGCCCACGTGCAGGAATGAAGACCTAATGCAGCCAAAAATAAATAAATAAATTTAAAATTCTTTGAATAGTCAACTAAACTCAAATTTGCATATATATGTATATATATATATGTATGTGTGTACATTTATGTACATATATAGGTATATGTTTTTTTCATAAGTCCAGTCAGTAAAATGTGCAATATACACAGACATATCAAATCAAAATTATGTATACATAGTCAAGCTAATCTGAAATTTTCTAATAAAATCAATTAGGCTAGTCAATCAAAAAAATTAACTTGATTTGTAATCTGGATATATATGAAATCTGAAAAAAATAAAATATTATACCATATAGTATTTGGATTTAAATGAGAAAAATAAATCAATTTATGTGTTAATTTTTAAAGATTTTGAGATAGGGAATGAATGAATTTAACAATGTAAGGCACTATCAATGCACTTTTTTTCCAAATAATGTAACAAATGAACTTTTTAATTATAACACATGATAAAAATAATTCATATTACAAAACCCTTTGTGTTGTGATCCAGCTTTCTGTGTGTCACCAACTTGTTCTGCTGTGCTACTCAATAAGTATTTAAAAAAAAAGAAAAGACAAAAAAGAAAAAGAAAATTGGAACAATCCTGAAAAGGCAATATTCTACTCTGTGTACATATTTATCATTGAAATCTCTTCTTTTGCATTTTGTCTGTCAATAGTATTTACATTGACTTCTCTTATTGATTTATATGAATTTTTGTATGTATCCTTTTCTCAGATATGGAAAATTTTTTATTCTGTTTTAATCTGCTTTCAATTCCATTCATGGAGTGTTGGTTTGTTTCATATGCATACCTTTAAAAATGTTTATTTACTCAAATTCATAAGTTTTTCCTTTGGGGCTTACTTTTGAAATATTTTTAAAAGGCTATTTTAAATCTTAAAGTGTATAAATATAATTAAATTTTATTCTAGTAATTTAACTTCGTATTTAAATATGTACTTTGTGTGATTTCTTTTGGTGCACAATGGATGAGATCCATAAAGCCAACTATCCATCCACAGTCCATGTCTCTTACCCTCTATTTCCCACCAGGAATTTTGACCTATAGCCACGTTTTGCATCTATGTTGAATTATGTGACTCCTCCTTTTCAGTGGAATACAAGTCAAGATACTGCATCATTTTTGCAAGCCACGGTATTGGGGGTTTTGCTTTCTCTCTCTCTTCTCTGTTTATTTGCTGGTATAGAACACTTCAAAGTCCTTGTGTGTAGTAGAGGTTAGAGTAGAGCCAGGAAGAAAGCTGCTCTCTGATGAGGAAATATCGTATGGGCTATTACATAGGTAATTATACTTTTATTGTATGTTTATTATAGTGGTTAGCAAAGCTGATAATGAGATTAATTAAAAATAAGGTTATCTTTATATTTTTTCCAATGAATCACTTGTTTCAATATCGTTTATTGAATGATTCATCCATCCACTTAAGTAATAACGAGGTTATCATTTTTTCAGTTAGCCACTTGTTACATTACAATAATTGAATGATTCATCGATTCCTTCTTTTAAAATATCACCTTTCTACATAATAAATTTTCTTGCATAATACAGTTTATTTCATTAAATTTTTATGTTTTATTTGTCCATCAGTTTCTCTGTCAGATACACACTATATTTAGCACCATGCTTACTTAATAGCTTTTAATATTTGTTAGGAAAAGTCTGCTTTAACAATTTTTTCTGGGCTATTCTTTTTTTTTTTTGCGGTACGCGGGCCTCTCACTGTCGTGGCCTCTCCCGTTGCGGAGCACAGGCTCCGGACGCGCAGGCTCAGCAGCCATGGCTCACGGGCCCAGCCGCTCCGCGGCATGTGGGATCTTCCCAGACCGGGGCACGAACCCGTGTCCCCTGCATCGGCAGGCGGACTCTCAACCACTGCGCCACCAGGGAAGTTTCTGGGCTATTCTTATTCCTCTATCTTTCCAAATGATTTAAGAATTTTTAGCTATTAAAAAGGACATGGGGAGGGGGAATGGTAAAGCTGGGATGAAGTGAGAGAGTGGCATGGACATATATACATTACCAAATGTAAAATAGCTGGTGGAAAGCAGCCGCATAGCACAGGGAGACCAGCTCCATGCTTTGTGTCCACCTAGAGGGGTGGGATAGGGAGGGTGGGAGGGAGATGCAAGAGGGAGGGGATATAAGGATATATGTATACATATAGCTGATTCACTTTGTTATATAGCAGAAAATAACACAACATTGTAAAGCAATTATACTCCAATAAAGATGTTTAAAAAAATAGTATGTCAGTTGAAATTGTGTTTAATTTATAACTCAATTGGATGGAAATTTTTTTTCTTTCAAATATTGCATTTCTTTCCAGGAACATATTATGTTTCCCATTTATTTGGGTCTCCTTTTAATTTCCTTAGTGGCACACACTCATTTGTAAAATCTCTGCAAAACAATTGCAGATGAAAACCCTTAGGTTTAGAAAGAACACAGAGAGTAATATTAATGGCAGAGTAAGAAGAAACTTGTTTTTCATTAGAGTCTTTTTTGCAATTAATACAACTGAACAAAGAACAACAAGGTGTCATGTGTCTGCTGGGGACATGGTGTCATCACAAGTGCACACTTCTGTGCATTGTGGAAGAAAACTGGGAGTAATTCCTGGATCAGTGTGGGTAATCGATCTCAATGTCTTCCACATGGGCAGAGAACCAATACACCATATATTTCCATATTGCTGGTAATATTATTCAGTGACTTTTATCATAACGAATGGTGTGGGTATAAAGTATTAGAATCCTTGATTTTAATTATACTAACTCACAGTACTCTATCCAAAAGTATCTTCCCTGACTTTTCTTTCCTTTCCAATATTAAAAGTTGCATTCCTTTCAACTCACTCCATATATATTCTCAAATTTTATGTATCAAATATTGGCCTAAAATATTTAAGAATGTGAAATGTTTCCACCTTCATTATTTTTATAATTTAGGCTTAATAATTTTAGTTACATGTTCTCCACTGATAACTAGAGTATGTTCTCTTTTTAGTTATTAAATGTAGAACCATAATCTTATTACTGGTAAAGAGAAAAATGATTCTTGTAAAGAAAATTTTATTCTCTTCCTCCTGAGCACACAGGAATCTATTTTCCCAATTCCCCTTGCAGCTTAGAGCTCTCTGTCTGGGTCAAAACAATCCAAGTATGGGCTGAGATGAGGTACCTCATTTCTAGGTGTGGTATGAAGAGAATATAGACGCCATCCATGCCTTCTGTTCGTCTGCCATACGATCATGAATGCCATTGGTTCAAGATGCCATGGGTACAAAATGGAGGAAAGTAGCCTTCCCCTCATCACATTTTTGTAAACAAAAGTAAACCCTAATTTTAGCAAAAAATATATTTTGGAGCATATCTTTCTTTGCTATGCTTAGAGCTGCCGACAATCTCAGACTGCTGATTCACATACAAAGCCTCCTGTGTTCAGAAAAGTCCAAATTATCTACTTTACTACTTTTGCCCCCTTTTCTTTATTTTTATTATTTATTTATGTGAAGTTTATTTATTTTTTAAATTTTTATGCAATTTTTAAAGGTTAGTTTTTATTTAGTTATTACAAAATATTGGCTATATTCCCCATGTTACAGTACATCCCTGAGCCTATCTTACACCCAATAGTTTGTACCTCCCGCTCTCCCACCCCTCCATTGCTCCCCCCCCCCTACTGGTCACCACTAGTTTGTTCTCTGTATCTGTGAGTCTGCTTCATTTTTGTTATATCCACTAATCTGCTGTATTTTTTAGATTCCACCTACTATATTTTAAACTCATTAGACACACTTTAAAAATATTTTATGTACAAAAATGTTCGCAGCTTCATCACTTGGAAACACTGACTTACCTAAGGTTTAAAAATATCTTTCATGTACAAACTCTAATATTTTTTAAATAACATTTTCCATCTCTAATAGAGGTCTACCCTGAACTGTGTTATCAGAAGATTTCTTTTAGGACAAGTGATGCATAAAGCGCACTTTAGGAATGTGTTTTTTCATCAATATTTCCTCTCATCAGTTATGTGTTCTGCTCCTCTCAGTTTACCTCTGAACTGACCTAGAAATATTTCTTTATAGATAACTGCCCTGGTGATAACTTTCACCAGTAGTTTTTAATGAAAATCTTCATAAAGATGATGTCTTGCCATATTTAGCCAAAAATTCTATAGCCTCAATTTTGGGCAGCATAAACTAAGGTACATTTATTTTGTTAATAGAGTTACTCATCAGAAGTTTCAAATTTATTTTTGAATGTTAAATATTCAGAAATATTTCATTTATGCTCAGTTTTCTTTAGAGTAATTTATGGGAAGAAGCACAAGACATAATTTCGTTAATAGTTTGGTTCCCAGAGGGTAGGTTCTTGTCTCCTCGCAGAAAGAATTCCAAGACAGTCAAGAATTCCAAGAAAGTAAAGTGAAGATTTATTTAGGCGATGGCAAGCTGTCCTATATAATACGTAGTCCAGCCAAAAATATTCCTTGGTTTTGGTTTTCAGGGAGAGTAAGGGTCGCCTCCAAGGCTGAGAGAAAATCCCTTCCCAGTAAGGGCCTGGGGAATTCAGGCATGACAAGAAACTTGTGAGTTATAAGGGTCTTTCCCCGGTACAAATTAGAGGAGTGGTGAAATGTTTTAGCTTTGGTCTTCCTTCTGCCCCAACAATAGAGCAGGTTTTGGGGGCAAGGGGCCCAAGATGAGAAGTTAGGACAGAGTAAGTGGCTCCCGTATCCACTAAAAACCAGACAAGCTTACGTGCCAATGGTCACCTTTCGTTCCTCCTGTGTGATGATGACTGTCTTTTTGGGAACCTTGGGAGGTCTTGGGTCCCATCAATCAACCACTGCCACGACTGGCGTGGGGGAACTTCCTTGTTCCCTTCAGAGCTGGAGACATTCCTTCCTCCAGTGGCCCATCTTCTTGCAGAGTGGGCATGGCGTTTTGGGTGAAGACTGGGACCTGTTTCCTGGGCTTTCATTGTTCCAGTGTTTAGGGGGTCCCGCAGCTAAAACAGGCTCCCTTTCTTGGCAGAGGTCTTCTGGGAGTACTTTTGGGTTGACCAGGAGGTGGGTTAGGTCTTGTCAGGACAGCTGCCAAAAGCCTTAAGTCACGCTGTACCTTCTTTTCCTCCTCAGCCTGGTCTCTATTAAAGACACTGAAGGCCTTGTCATTAAGAAGGTTGAGAGGGGTTTTGGTCTCCATGGCAAGCTTCTGAAGCTTCAGAGAATGTCAGGGCCGACTGGCTAATGAAGTGGGTTGCAAATACAATGTTTCCCTGGAAAGTGTTTGGGTCTACATTCGTATATTTTCTGAGGGCATCTGTCCATCAGGCCTGAAATAGGGCTGGATTTTTATCTTGGCCTTTGGTGATCTTTTTAACCTTGTCATAGTTAATAGGTTAATTATGCATCATTTCACCCCTTCAATGAGGCAGAGGATCATGTGATCCCTTCTAGTGATACCAGGCTGACCTGGATGATAGTCCCAGTTGGGATCCATTAGAGGCATTGCAGTCATGCCCACAGGGTTTTGGTGAGGTTGGGTGACATGTAATCGATCAGCATATGTTTGAGCCTGTGCCGAAATACGGGTCTTTTCCTCAGTGGTGTAACAGTGGGAAAGGACATTTAGCTTCTTCCGGGTAAGGTCAAAGGAGAGAGTCCGTCCCTGGAATTCTCCAGTGAACCAGCTAGGGAACTCTGAGAATCTACCTAAGAGGCCCAGATTGAGGTCGGACAAAGAAAAAGGGGTGTGGACTATGGTTATTCCCTGAGGCCCTCCTACTACTTCCTGAAGGAGGAAGAGAAGCTCTGGCTGAACTTCTGGTACAAAAGGGTAAAGAGGGGGCTTCCCTGGTGGCGCAGTGGTTGAGGGTCCGCCTGCCGTTGCAGGGGACCCGGCTTCGTGCCCCGGTCCGGGAAGATCCCACATGCCGCGGAGCGGCTGGGCCCGTGAGCCATGGCCGCTGAGCCTGCGCGTCCGGAGCCTGTGCTCCGCAACGGCAGAGGCCACGACAGTGAGAGGCCCGCGGAGCGCAAAAAAAAAAAAAAAGGGTAAAGAGGCTTATAGGGTGGGGGAGGGGCTGAAGATGGTGAAAGACTGCTGGGAATTGGGTCTTCTGTCTGGGGCTTATGCTCCTCCAGGGATGCCTCTAGAGAGGGCTTTTGCGTAGCCTGAATGGGCCCTAGCTGGCAAGGTTCCCTAACATAGGACTTGCATAGCTCCGGGTTCTCTCTTAGGGCCATAAAAGCCTGGACATAAGGAACTTTGGTTCATTTTCCCTGCCTTTTGCAAAAGATGTCTAACTGTAGGATGCTATTATAGTTGAGGCTTCCATTTTCTGACCAGGGCCTCATCGTACTCAAGTTTTTACTGGGGCCAGGCTGTGTCACAAAAGAAAAGGAACTTTGTTTGTTTTAAAGAATCTAGAGAAAACTTGTCTCAATGACTCAGAATGCACCCGAGGGGTGAGTCCTTGGGGATGGAGGAGGTGTTTCCCATTGTTCCTCCATAGAGAGGCAGCTCCTGTAGCAGAGAGGAGTGCTAGTGGAGGTCCCATGGGGGGTCCCAAGACAGGACTGGTTCCAGGCATCCCCATCCACCTAGGCCCCTCCACCCTAGCTACTATGGAGGTTAGCTACTCCTCCATGTGACGGTCCTGCTGGCCTCAGCTAGGGGCCTGTGTCCTATCCTCACATCCAAAGTCCCCAGGAGGATTCACTTTCCTGAAGCCTTCTCTGTAGATCCTATGGCCAATGATTAATCCCTGTGTTCCCGGGTATGTTCCCGTGGAACAGACATCCTCATATTCCAGGACCTATTTAGGTCCCAGCTTCTTTGTCTAAAAGAGTGGTAGGTTTCTGAATATGGGCACTGGCCATTAAGGGAGGTGGTTTGTGAAAAAGCCTCTTTCTCCTTCTCTTTTGTACGTGGTGCGCCAGCCCCCCCCACCCCGTCTCGGTGCTGCCCCCCCCGCCCCTTCCCACACGGGCTCCATCCAGCGGGTGGTGGGGGCCGAGGTCGATGCGCGGGGTCTGCACTTAGGGGGACGGAGGGCCCAGTGGCCTTGCAAGGACACCCCCAATCGCTTGACCCCTGGTGGGGAGGCGAACACTGCCAACGCAGGTTGGAGCCCCAGCATGTGTCCCTGGGGCGTGGCCATGTGCACGCCCCACCCTAACAGGGCGAGGCCGGTTGGGGGTGGGGACTCCTGGTAGACTGCGGAAGTGACGGGCTGAACGCTGGGTGGTGAAGAATGGCGGCCCAGATGTGGTCCCACCACCATGGGGCCCAACCGCCCTGTGCGGGACCCTCTCCCTCCCCAAGACGCGGGGAGTGCAGTGCACATACCACCTACGGTGCCACGAGGCAATTCCTGATGGGACCGCAGTGGCCGCAACCATGGCTGACCTCTCTCTATGTAAGTTTGCATTTTCTATTTCCACACAGTTGAACCTGGTGACAGTTCATTAAATGGTGGCTAGGGCAAACCCAGAGGGCAAGGCTCCTATGGTTTGGGTCCCCAGGTGCCTGTGAGAATGGCTGGAAACGTTCCCTGATGTGCCCTGCATGTCTGTATGAGTGAGAAGTGGAAGACCTGGCTGCCAGGTTGGAAAATGCCTGGCAGGTTTCTTTTTTCCCATTTCCCGCTGAGTAAGGCACGAAAGTAAGAGTGAGATAGGACCACGGAAGCATAAGAGAAGGAGGGTAGCGGGAAGTCAGGCAGGGCCTCTCGAGCGCCAGGGAGGCCAGAGGCTGAGGCTTACCGAATTCTCCTGGCTGTTGCTTCGCCAAAGGTGTTCCCGGCAGGTAGGCTTCTGTCTTGTGGCAGAAGGAATTCAGAGAGGAGACAGGGAGGTCAAGAAGGCAGAGTGAAAATTTATTTAAGTGATAGTCTCAGGTGAGTAACTGCCCTGAGTTTCTCTGGCAAGCGGGTTATGTGGGGTATAGAAGTGAAGGAGCGGAAGGGGTTTGGGGATCATATTTCCTGATTTTCATCTCAGCTCCACCTTGCCGAGGGGAGGAGGATTTTTGCCCTTATTTAGTCTTGATCAGAAGCGTCACAGGATTGGTGCATGATGGGAACTCATCTGCGAGGCTAATTTTATTGTAATGAGGGCATAATGAGCAACGGGTTACATTTGGACACCGGAGATTCCGCCTTTTCCCACCTTCCTTTGTCTGCCTCCAGGACACTTAAGGTCCCAAAATGTGTGGTTTCCTTTGACTCTGGAGGTTCCTGCTTTTCTTTGTCTGCCCAACGATCTCCACCCTCCATGCAGTTTACAAGTTGTATGGTTTCCTGCCATCTGGCCCATGACCTCTTTCTCTACCTGCCTGCTTTAACGGTTTTATGGAATGATAATGATCATGTAAAATATTTAAAATATGAAATGTCAAAATATGGGCAATCTGTTTTTCCAACAACATTTGGTTTTTGTTTAAATATGACTATTTCTCTAGAGGAAATGAAGTTGCTTGGTAATTATCTTTGGTCTGGTTAAAACACAAAATTGCATCAGGAATTTTATATTTTATCTAAAATGTTCTTAATTTTTTACATTTGATAGTGAAATGCCAGCTGAGGGTTTATAGACATTTTCGTAGATCTATGAATTTTTAGTTTTTGTATTAAGTTGAAAAATTATCAGCCATTATAACTTTCTATATTTGCAGTCCAGTCATTCTCTTATTTAGTTCTGGGATTACATGTATATTAGACCAGTAAATAATACATCATAGGTCTACAATGCTCAGATCAACTTTTTTCTAATTTTTTTAGTGATTTTTCTTTTCGTACTTCAGAATCTGTTGCTCTGCATTCTATTACTGATCTTTTCTTCTTCCTGCAATATCGTTAAACCCATCCATTAAATGATTTATTTTGGATATTAAAATTCCTGTTCTAAAATTTTCTTTTCTTTATTGTTGCTTCCATTTTCCTTGTAAAATTCTCTGTAAGTTCACTTGTTATGTATGTATTTTACTCTAAATCCTTAAACATATGTATAGTAGATGATTTAATATCCTTGCCTAGGAATCCCAGCATCTCTGTCATCCTTGGGCCTGTTTCTACTGGCTATTTCTCCCTGTCTATTTTTCTTTCATTTTATTTTGCCACTTAATGTTCCTGTTTTGTGTGTCTTAAATTTTTTAATTTATTTTATATAGGTAAGCACGTATAACCTATTATGTTAGTGTTCTCAAGATAAACAATAACTCGTCCTCAAGTAAGAGGACCTGACAACATCATTTGTCACACACAGTTCATCCTAAATTTACCTGGTAATTGGGGTGAACATCTGTGTTAGCTGACTGGCTTTATCCAAGTAGAAACAAACTTCCATCTTTATGACAGGAGGTCATTTTGCAACTTGTAGAAAAACACCCACAAATTGAGGTTGCTAGGCTCCCACAAAAACTGGGAGAGGGGGTGCTAGCTCCCTTGGTGTTTACATTTCAAAGAGAGGGCTCTCAGGTCCTTGAGAAAGAGAGTCCTGGGCCAAAAAGCAAACGAAAGCCCTGTCTAGTCTTAGGATTTCTATACAACTTGAAGAAATTTTTTAGAAAAAGAATTTTTTAAAATACAAAGCTACTTTGGAAAAGAATTTACCTCAGAAAAGGTAAATCCTCTGAGACAAAAAGGGTAGGAAAATCTCTTCCCTTATTTTCAAGAGGAAGATTAAGTCTTTTATTTTAAAGTTGAATTTCTCTTTGTACCTTTAAATGAAAAAAGAAATGTACTATTTAAATGTGTGTAGGTGAACATTTAAAATATGACTGAACTGTCATATTAGGTCAGTAGGAAAGGCTACATGATTCAACAAATGGAATCTAAAAAATGGTTATCCATGTGGAAAAGTAAAGTTGGGCATGTAGAATCTCTTCATGGAAAGAATACCAAATAGTCATTAAACATATGAAAATACAATCAATTAGCTGGTTGATTTTAAGTTTATTTCCATATCATTTCTCCCATTAAGAGTTGGAGTCTGCTTCCCCTCTGCTTGAATCTGGGCTGGTCCTGTGTTGTGATTTATCAAAAATATGCAGCACAACTGTCATCGTGTGACCGTAGGTCCAGGCCTCGCTGCTTGCGTTTCACATTTTTGGTAGCCAGTTGTCTGAATACACAGATGGAGGGAGAGATCACATGGAAAAAGAGAAGAATTAGAGGTTAGGAGACCACAAAGGGAGAAAGGGAAGATCATCCCAGCCCAAAGATCCCATCCACCCTGCTGAGACACTGACATGTTAGTGAGATGCTTTTGGATACTAAATCTTAATTAGAGTCATTTTTATACTTTCTTCATTTTCTGGTTTTGTAGTTATTTACTTTTTACTGAAATATAACTAAAAATACAGTAAAAACATGCTTAAATCTTAGTGTATAGTCAAATTATTCCCCATGATTCCTGTACCTAGATGAAGGTGCAGATTGCCTGCCCTTCAAAAGGCTCCCTGGTGCCATATCCCAGTCCATCAATTATACCTGGTACAAAGTAAACACCAGCTGTCCTATGAAGGATGCCGTTTTACCTGAACTGTATTTCTTCCTCTTTCTAGATTAATTTTCTTTTGATAGAGCACATACTCCAATAGCCTCCTTAAAAAGGATTATAGGAAGTAAAATAAGATCTTGAGTAGCTTCAATGTCATTTATATTCATACTTGATTTTCAATTTGAGTAAAGAAATTAAAATTATATATTTTTCTTTTCTTCAAACATTGATGGCGTTACTTCACTGACTTACGGGTAAAGTCACATGCCATTTGGGTTTCTGAACATTTGCTTATGAGACTTTTTTCTTCCTTTCCACATGCTATGGTTATGGCTCTCTTTCCCAGTGTTCTGAATTTTGACAATAATGTGCCTTGGTGAGAATTTCTTTTCATCCATTGTTCTAGGCATTGTGTAGGGCTCTCAATTTGGTGTTTCAAGTTTATCAATTCTATGAACTGTTCTGGAGGAAATATTTAATAACTTCTCCATTTTGTCTTTTATCACTATCTGGCACAATAAAAGTTCAGATATTGAAATTTCCTGAAATTATGTCCTTATTTCATATCTAGATTCTCCTTTGTTCAGTCTTTTTTTTTTTTTTTTTTCGGTATGCGGACCTCTCACTGTTGTGGCCTCTCCAGTTGCGGAGTACAGACTCCGGACACGCAGGCCCAGCGGCCTGGCTCACGGGCCCAGCCACTCCGTGGCATGTGGGATCTTCCCGGAGCAGGGCACGAACCCGCGTCCCCTGCATCGGCAGGCGGACTCTCAACCACTAGCGCCACCAGGAAAGCCCCTTTGTTCAGTCTTTTTGCCTGTAATAGCGTCTGGGAATAATCCTTAACTTCATTTTTGCCTTTGGAACTTTCATTTCTGAGATCTTTATCTGTCTTTTTCTGTATGTATGTCTGTATTTCCAAAGTATCTTTATTTGTTGTTTCTTATTAAAGATTATTTTTGCCCATGTATAAAAACCCTCTCTGAGGCTATTACTCACCGATGTGTGTGTGTGTTATATTTTCTCCCTCCTGTCCCTCTTGTTTCTTCTGGTTTCTATGAATTGCTTTTTTCCTCCTAATGTGCATTTAGTTTTTGTTTTCTGGTGATTAACTATCCTCAAATATCTGATATGTCTTAGCTATCCAATCATATGTAGTTGTGGGGAATAAAAAGCTGAATGACTGTTCTCTGGTTCGGTTTAAAACATACCAACTAATGAGCTTCCATCTACACTGATGTGTCTGGTCTATGTACTTGGGCAACATTACCTAAGATCTATTCATTTCTGGTACTCACTCTTCTCATGGAGGAATTCTCCAGTGCCCTACTTTGGGAGGGTGAAGTCTAGTTGTCATGTTTGTCAGAGCCAATTAGAGATGGAAAGGGTTGCTCTTGGCTCAGGATAGAGCATTTCACTTAACTAACATTGCTTTTTCAGTGTGAACCCGCTCATTTTGCTGATATCAGGGCTCCCAGGCTCCCTGGTTGGTGCAACCCCTCCAGAGGATAAATCAAGGCTAATGCCACGGCAGAATAAAGGCACTTGCTTTCGTTTGTGCTGAGGGGGAAGAAACCTAAAAATCTAAGAACATTTAAAATTACTTTCAAATATTATTTTGGTTTGTAGACCTATATTCAGCTTCTACTTTCAGAGGTGGTTTGTTCCTTCAGGGGCTGAGCTGCTTCAGCCTAACCCACGAGAGGAGTAAAGAGCCTTTTCATCAACACCTAGTCCATTTTCTTTCTGTCTTTCAAATTTTGCTGCTGCCATTCGCTCTTCCATTTCCATTGTCTGTATGTATGTGTTCATTAAATATGCCTTTGCAATTACAGTGGGGCACTGTGAGAGGCAGATTGTGTAACTTCGTGTTTTATCTTTTGTGTTTACTAGAAGGATTTACACCAACTCCTTCAAAAAAATTGTTAGGAAAGTAAAGCAAAAGAGACTGCAATTGTTGGAAATGCACTTAGGCCCCAGTGAACTACCTTTTAATGTGCATACATTTGTTTTTTTTTTCCCTTTATTCCCTGGAATTATATATTTCCTTGAAGGAAACGCTGTATTTATGATATTAGATATTTCACAGTTAACTTGTACAATTTTCTAATTTGCATTTGTTGTGTGCATTTCAGTTAAAATAAGGCCATTACTATCGATCAGAAAATGCAAGCCTTTCGATGAACATGAAATATTTTAGCATATAAAATATGCTAAGAAAAAAAGTAATTTTCTCTGTGTATAGTTTGTGGTATAACCCAAGTTTAATATTTTGTTTTAATCAAGCTTTAATATACTAAAAGTCCAAAATATAAAATTATCGATCAACTGTGGGAATTTTAGTGAGTTACTGATACCTGTTTCTGCACCTGTGTATTTGAACCTGTAATGTTCATAGAAGGAATTCTGAGGATGATGATATTGTGATGTCAAAAGAAGACAAATTTAAAATTGTGAGACAGGTGTTATATAAATACAAATGTTTTATCCAAAAAGCATCTCAGGTTTATTATTACTTATTTAAAATGTAAATGCATCAGTGCATGTTGACTTAATTTTTATTGTCAAAAGAAAAATCAGATATCTTAGACATACCCCTCATCTAATTAATTTTTCTACTTACGTGCTATTTGTTAAAGCTCTTTGATAACTCTTTTAGAAATTAAATTCAACTCTAAGTAAGACAAGAGCTATCTGATATGGTTAGGATGATCAAACAAGAGGTGTAAATTTTTTACAAATTGGAAATGATAATAGTATCTGTATAGCGAACATAAGAAATGAAGTAATATTGTTATTACTGCTAAACAATGCAAAATAATCTTTACACATCTGATTCAATATGGTTCATCCGTAACAGGTTCACTGTAACTGTGATTCTTAGCTGTGCATTTATAACTTGATATGTCTTCTCTCTTCCTAGATGGTCTGAAAAGTGTATTTACAAATATTACTAACCTATATGAAATTTAGGTCAGACCTAGAGAACATAAATGTGCTACAAATTTAAAACACACTACTTACTTTTAATTCAGTTAATCCTAGAATTGTAAAATACAAAAGGCAGTCTTCCAGTTAATTGATTTAATATTTTCTAAAAGAGTTTCGCTCAAATCTGGTGACTTTACAGCTACCTCAATTATAATTATTAAAAGAATTTCACAGATTTTCATTGTGTGTGAACAACCAGAAGATGCTGCTTTTAATTTATAGATGATTCCAAGAAAATTGAATATTTTGCCTGGGAAGTGTTACAGATTGACCATAGAACCCATGAGTTAATTTTCAGTTGAGGATCCAACTCCTACAAGTAATTACACTTGTCTTAGCAGGCGCTAATTCTCTCACCTTCCAAGTCCAAATCAAAAGTGTAGACGACATCCAATTAACTGAGAAATTTCAATCCACTTGCTAAACTTAATAAATGATTGTCTCATTAAACTGACAGTATGAATATGCCCTTCTGTTTACATGTTAAAAATAGTTTATCCAGGGAGAAAATACATGAATTTGTAAAATTTTGGAGGGGAACAGTTGTGAAGGGGAAAGATCACTTTGTTTTTGGAATAGAGTATTATTTTAAAAAAGCATAGAAGGGTAAATTTAAGAAAAGTAACATTTATCCAGCTCAAGAGATTGGCAGTCTGTGCATTTATTCAAATTTCTGCAGTTGATTAAGGATGCTGAGTGAGCAAACATCCCTTTCCATTTAGCAGTACTGAATGAGAGAAAAAACTCTTCTTGCCAACACAAGAATCTATATCAATAGTGTCTCTTCAGGAAGTAGCTCATATCATTCACAAATTGTCTTAACTTTAAGTAGCTTTGATTGAAAATATCCTTTTTCGGATTGTGGCTTGATGATGTTTCACTTCCATCCCTATAATCTTTACTGATAGGATTGTTGGTATAAGTTGGTGGACCTGGAAGCCTTAGGCTCTAAGTTACTTTTTTTTCTTTAAGGCACCAAAAGCAGCCAAGTTATCAAATACTTGACTGGCTTTTGCTTCTTTAGCAATTCATCCAGCTATTTTCCTGGCTCTGGATCGTCAGCAAATTTCCATGATATGCTTTTCCTTCCATCATTGGTCACAATGCTTGAAAACCTTGAAACCACGATGGCCTGGATTATTGCCTACCATCTGAGGTTCTTCATCTCCTGTTTACTCACTTTCTCTAAAAAATGCCTTAGCCAGCATTTAGATTATGGAGACAAAGTCCATTTCAATTTTCCCTTTCAGTTAACTGCAGCAAGAACATAGGTTGGAATATTGAAAGAATTCATGACTTTCCAAAGGATGTACTTACGAAAGTTAAGAATAGCGTACAGAAGAAGAAAGGAAGCACAAATACAGGTCAGAGAATTCTAGGTGCACTTACAAGGATTTCCCTTAGTAGGATAATATGCACTTTATCTTTGGAGAAACCACCAAGCTATATGAGATACTTTACTCAGGGAACCAAAGTCTGAGTTCACCTAGTAGCTTTTATGCCCGACTGGCCACATAGTCAAAAACCAGATTGTGTAACTGGCTAAGCCAGGTATTAAGTCATTGATCTATACATTTTCAATAAGTAATGTAGATGAGCTTATTCAGAGTACTTTGGGGAATGATTTGGATCTAAGCAGCATTTTATAAGTCACTAGCTGGTACATTTCATCCCCCTGGCCAGGGGTTGACACCAGAGTTCCAGGCATCTCTAGAGATAAGCATAGAGCTATCACCGTCTAGCCACGAGTTGATGCTGTCCTTTCACACATTCTTTACACACATTTGGCACAGTGCGATCTCCAGCAATTTCCTAGATTAATGTGCTTTGTTTCTCTGGGGATCTGATTTTGGTTTTGATTTTCACTAGTGACTTATTTGAGTGTTTGGCCTAGTTGTTGGCATTTTTTTTTTTTTTTTTTTTTTTTTTTTAATCCCTTTACATTCAATTGCCATAACTGATAGTGAAAGACTTACTATTGCCATTTTGGTTTGTGTTGCTTGTTTTGTATATCTTGTACCTTTCCTTTTCCTCATTTCCTTCTTTACTACCTTTCTTTTTGTTTAGTTGATTTTTTTTTTTGTGTGTGGTATGTGGGCCTCTCACTGTTGTGGCCTCTCCCGTTGCAGAGCACAGGCTCCGGACACGCAGGCCCAGCCGCTCCGCAGCATGTGCGATCTTCCCGGACCGGGGCACGAACCCGTGTCCCCTGCATCAGCAAGCGGACTCTCAACCACCATGCCACCAGGGAAGCCCATAGTTGTTGGCATTTTACATGTGTTTTATTTGCCCCTTCTCTTCCTGCCTCCCCACCTCCAACTGTAGCCCTTTGTTTCCTTTTGAGCTCCTAATAGATGCAGAGTCAATACCAATTATTAAGAGGATTAACAATGTCTACAAGCTATTATGTTATGTATTTCTGCCTAAATTACTTCCCTGAATAGTAATTTTGGGGAAGGAGGATTACTGTCTGGGATAGGTACAGTGTAAGAGAAGACTTGCTTAAACCTATTTTCTGTACTAATTAGAGAGGAATTTATATTATGAAGGTCTAATGAAAATAGTATAATGGAGGGCTGAAGCTATTAACTCATGCAAGTTCTTCGAATAAATGTTTTGAGAAATTTTAATGTCATGGTCTCAGTAAATTAAAATGTGGATGGCCGAGGATGAAATCTGTATGCTGAAGCAAAGACATCTCAGTAGTGAAGATTTCTTGTGTCCTTGTGTGGCAGGCACTATTCTAATCACTTTTTAATTTACTGATTCATTACAACATCCCTATTAGGTAGGTATTATCTATTAGCCTGGGTTACAGAGGCAGAAACTGAGGCACAGAAAGGTTTTGGTAACTCATAGGTGACTTCATAGTTACTGAGCAGTACAATCTCTTAACCACAAGACAGCAGACACTTCCTCTCATGGAGGTCAGGGCAGAGGGTCAGGGGGCAATGTGAGTAAAAGTGGAGATGCATTTTGCCAGGGTTAGTTTTTGAAAGCCCGACTTTTATAATTTTTTTTTTTAAATAGCTGAAGGATACAGCCTACTCTTTGGAACCTTAACCTCAGTGATCAATAATGTAATAATCATTGGTATCAACCCATCATGCACTTCAGAATCTTATTTTGAATTTAAAAATACATAAAAATTACCCATGTTTACACATTTAAAAAGATCCCCAGTGAATCTGATGAATAGCCTTGGATTAGATTGATTCATTTAAAGACGTTTATCGTAGTCTTCCAATACGGAGCAGAAGTGGAACAAAGTTGCAAACAGTCATCAGATAGCACTTTCTTTTTTGTAAAAAGCAAGATTAAATTTGTTCTGAAGCAGTTTTCTACTAAATAAAGCATTTAGACCAATCAAATTTAATATGACTTTCAGATACCCTAAAATATCTTGGTTTTCCAGCATATTTAATGTAATTCTTCAGGGACCTTACTTTATGTTGTTTATCAACTTTAAATTGTTGAGATTTTTGGATAGTCGAAGTTTAGAGAGATGTACATTGTTCCTCAATCTTTGCATTCACAATATCCTTAAATTTTCAATCCTTTTAGTAGTCAAATAATTATGTCATTTAAAATATTTGGGGATTATCCTTTTGCTCTTTACAGCATCTTCAAATTATTTTCTGATTAATACAAAGAGCCTAATTATTGAGATTTTTTGCATGTGCAAATAATTAATATAAATGTGTAAGTAGTTATAAATAAAATATCTTTAAAGGGAATTACTTGTCTTCAGAAAGTTATGCCAAGCTAATTACAATGTTAGTACATCCATAGCACGTGGTTTTTGACAGTCAAACATGAATACATATTAATTTCAGAATAAGCACAATGCTTCCTGAAGAATATATGATGAAATGATAAGTTATATTAAGTTATATAATTTTACAAGGAAATACTTGCTGACTTTTATACTTACCTGTATCACAGGAGAAATAGTTATGAACTGAATCATGTTTTCTTACTTAATTGTGTATTATTTTATTTTTTTTATTTTTTTTTTTTTTTCTTGCGTTATGCGGGCCTCTCACTGTTGCGGCCTCTCCCATTTGCGGAGCACAGGCTCCGGACGCGCAGGCCCAGCGGCCATGGCCCACGGGCCCAGCCGCTCCGCGGCATGTGGGATCCTCCCGAAACGGGGCACGAACCCGCGTCTCCTGCATCGGCAGGCGGACTCCCAAGCACTGCGCCACCAGGGAAGCCCCCAATTGTGTATTATTTTTAACTCTGGTGAAAATTTTTTAAAACCTCTATAGAATTCTAATTAATATTAGCAAAAATAGCAAATCTAGAAAATCCAGTCTAAAGAGAGTATTTACGTTCAAAGGAGAAAGCTTTAAAAATAGAAGCAGGGCTTCCCTGGTGGCGCAGTGGTTGAGAGTCCTCCTAACAATGTAGGGGACACCGGTTCGTGCCCCGGTCTGGGAAGATCCTACATGACGCGGAGCGGCTGGGCCCGTGAGCCATGGCCGCTGAGCCTGCGTGTCCGGAGCCTGTGCTCCGCAACGCGAGAGGCCACAACAGTGAGAGGAGGCCCGTGTACCGCAAAAAAAAAAAAAAAAAAAAGTTCCATTATTTAGCATAGTAATTAAAAGACTCAGCATTAGTAGAAATAAACTGGAAAAATAAATGAAGCATAATGAGAATGTGTTATATTAGAAACTAACCATTAAACTGTTCATAGAAAATTGCTAAATGATTCTATTCACTTAATGATAAATGAATAATACATTTAATGATGATTATATCAAAGGATAAATGTTTTCAAAGATTTACATGCATTGTGCTGGTTGCAATGAGATTGGTAACATTCTCATGATAAAATGCAAGTGCAGAATGATTTAATGGTATATCAGTGCCAGAGTTAAATCTAACCATATTTTCATTCACTCAAAATATACTCATTAGGACATATTATTGAAAATAAATGAAAGTTGTAAAAAACTAATATACCAAACTAAATGTAAAAAAAACCCCTTAATTGTGTAATTTGCCATGAATTTATTTAATAAAAATATCTCAACAGTTAGGCTGTAGCTTGAAGTTTTCTTGAAATGAAAACGGCAAATATAATTACTACTGAGAAATACTTTAGAAGATGAACCTCCTCACAGAAAATTATGTTACATAAAGACAATACGTATTGCTCTTCTACTATGCCCCACAGTCTGTTGTGCTCTTTTCACACATTCCCTGTAAGTCTGACAACATCATTGAGAGTCCTCTCATGACTCCATTTTGTAGAAAAGGAAATTGAGAATAACACTCAGTGACTCAAAATTAGTTCTGACCCTAACATCTGTGCTCTCAACTGAATGAGTCTCAGTACTAATTGTGCATCTGAATTTCATATGAAATTTTAAAATGCACAGAGTTGGGGGACTTCCCTGGTACTGCAGTGATTAAGAATCCGCTTGCCAATGCAGGGGACGTGGGTTCGAGCCCTGGTCCGGGAAAATCCCACGTGCCGCGGAGCAACTAAGCCCATGTGCCACAACTACTGAGCCTGTGCTGTAGAGCCTGCAAGCCACAACTACTGAAGCCTGCATGTACAGCCCATGCTCTGCAACAAGAGAAGCCGTCGCACCACAACAAAGAGTAGCTCCCGCTCACCGCAACTAGAGAAAGCCCGCATGCAGCAATGAAGACCCAACACAGCCATAAATAAATAAATAAATTTATATAAAAAAAATTCTGAGTTGGATCATTACCGCAGTTCATTGAAACTAACACTTAAGGAGTGAATCCTAGGCACCTGTATTTTCATAAAGTTCCAGAGTTCTGAATTTCACTTGTCCTCTCTGACACTCTTCTACACAAGTCCATGTATGCGTTTCTTAATATATTCGTTTCTTTCCTCTGATTCAATGATATTGTTTTTGCTATCGTTTGTTTATTTTCAGAACTTTTCACTGCTTTTAGAGTTCTGTTGAGAAGCCAGATTGCTGACTCCCAACTTGTGTCCCTGTGATTCTTTCCTTCCTTCAGGCTTAGACATTTCTCTTCATCTGTTCTCTCACTTGTGTGTGAAGGTTATGGTCATACTTTGGCTACTATTCTTCTCTTCCTGTTCCGACAACCAAAATGGATTGATTTACCAAATGACTGAATTGGTTGACTGTTTTTTCTGTGGCTAGCTATAATCAATTTTAATTTAAACTGTGATTTTCTATGGGTTATTCCTTGGATCAATCGGCCGTCATTATATTAATACCCCTGAATTGTTATCTCATCCTTAAGAACAGTATAGCTCTGTTGTTACACAGCCATCTCACTAAGTTAGAGAGATAATTAATTTTTATCTTGGGGTGGCTGGCAAAATTATAAGTCTTATTAAAAACTGTGGATTATAAGAGTGTTTAATTTATAATAACTTCCTAAGTTAAATGTGATTTTCTGTCTCTGTAGTTTTATTTCAAATTAAAAACTTTTAATAATGAAAAGTAATAGACTAATTACTATTAAGTAATAGCAGGTCAAAGGTGGAATCAGGGAGAACTTTGGGAAGATGATTATAATAATCTATGTAAAAGAAATTGGCGAGTAGGTACCAAGAGTAAAGAATTAGAATTACCTGGATTCTGGATGAATGGTTTGACCAGTGGAAAGGGCTAATTGATTTGCATGTGGGTTGTTACCAGGTTGTCACTGGTGACTTCAGGATTTTTAGCCTGAGCAGCTAGAAGATGTCAATTACTTATGTCTGTCAAGGAGAAAAAAAAAAAAGTGTTATGTTATTGTTGTTTTGTTTTGGGGCAGGCAGATCAGGTTGTTAATTTGAGCTATTTAAATTTTGAAATGCTTATTAAGCTTATTAAGCCATGAGACTGAGACCAGGTGTAATCACTGAAGGGGTGAGAGTAGAGAAAAAAGTAGAACAGATAAAAAGATTAAGTCCTAGAACAATCCCAGAAGTAGAGATCAGAAAGAAAAATCAGCTAAGAAGACCGATTAGGATGAGAGCGTATGGTGAATGAAAAACTAGGACATTGTGGTGTTAACTGGAAGCAACTGAACCAATGTTTTGAGAAAAGGAGATTGATCATCTGTGCCAAATTCTGCTGATAAATTAAGTAAAATGAGAAATAAGAAATTACCATTGTATTTAGTATGACCATGATACATCAGAGCAATTTTGTTGGATTTTAGCTGATAAAATGTTTTTAAGCTCTGATAAAATCCAAGAGAATGAACAAATAATGAGGAGGGGAAAAATTGCCGAAAACATTCTAGTGGGAAAAAGGGAATGTTATGTTATGCAGAATTAAAAGGGAGCCATTTCTATTTTCTCTGACAGTTTTTCATAGCAAAATATGTGGATACAGATCCATGTAGCATCATAGATCCATGATATGGGTAGATTTCCTCAGTAAAATAAGAAACAAGGTCATCAGTTTAGGGTAGGTTGGGGGAGTGCATGTGAGTTGCTGAGGAGTTGAGAAGAAACAATGAAATGGTTATCTCAAAGGCAGTGAATGGATTAGAGAAATATTTTAAGACTTCCAACTACATTCGGTGTTTTTCAGAGGCTGATGATAATATTTACATGTTTTTCCCATTATTTTTAACTGCAGGAAGCAGGTAGAGTTCAGTTAGAGCCCTGGA
The DNA here is from genome assembly GCF_000442215.2 of Lipotes vexillifer. NCBI lineage: Eukaryota > Metazoa > Chordata > Mammalia > Artiodactyla > Lipotidae > Lipotes > Lipotes vexillifer. The sequence goes on from NW_006788130.1 coordinate 576,815, forward strand.
CTTTACTTAGGTTGCCATTTAGTTAATGGAATAATAGAGTGGAAGGAAAGGCAAGCAGATGTGCAAGGGAATATGCAAGGGAATAATTATACTGGCTGAGTATGGAGTTTAATCAGGGAAAGGAAGAGATTGCTCAAGAAAATAGTGAGGAATAGTGAAAAATTAGTAGGATCAATCAGTTTCTGCATACCATTTCTGTTTTATTTCAAATTTTCTCATTTACTGACTTAATTGCTAAGTAAACAATAGATTTTTAATAAAATTTTCTGAATGAATAATATGGCCATATATGAAATACTATAATAATTTACATTTAACTTAAATAGCATTTATTTAGGATGATTCATTATGTACCAATAACAAGTTAACATAACATAAGAATAAACTCAGAATGTTTAGGAACTTCTAAAAGAATCATATTCAGGAAGAATTAATTTAGGAATCATAGCATCTTTGCAGAAATCTATAAATATCAGAAGTATCAGACACATTGTCATGTGGACAGCTTTGATACTTTCAACAAATTGTTATGGTTGGAACTCTTCCCAGACACATTCTGCTTTGTGCATGCAATTTCAATCTAAATTAGTGGAGGTCTAATTTAGAGGAGGACCTTTAGTTACATAATTGCAACTGGGTATGAATTAATGGTCACTGTTTCAGGGAAAGACTTGAAAATATGTAGATTAAAGGGTAGCCTATTGCTAATGATCATTATTTATTCAGCACCATTCGTTTCATCTAGGAAGAAATGAATAATGTTGAAATACGTAGATTATCCAAGGGCTATGCATAACTATATCATCAGAAGTTTTCAGGACCTCATTCTGAAAGCTATGGAGTGAAAATAACTGTCAGACTTTTTGGTGGGTAGGGTGGAAGGGGAGTAAGGGACATTTTTGTCCTACAGGAGAGACCAGCTGATGATCCCTAATGCTTTATCCCTCACTGTGTCTTCTTCCAACTCCTTACACATATTCCAAACATTTAAAGGGTAAATGAGAGCATTTTAATTCTTAACTAGAAAAAATATTCGTTAATTATAAGATTGCAATATGATTCCATTTTAAACTGTAATAAAAGTTTAAGAATAGATAAAATTTTATTAATGTGCATGGCTACTTGCAAAGCCATTCTAAATTTTAAGTTTTCCTGTAGTTTGTATAAAAACATAGTTTCATTTCGGTGTATCAAACTTAGACTATAATTTACAGGAAGAAAAATGTCTTTGACATAAGGTATATAATAAGAATCCCTTTGAAAATGTTTTAATTTAGTTCAATCACCAGATTTTTTTTCTCCAAAGGTCAATGTCTAGAATCATTTGTATTTTATAAAGTTATTAATAATGTACTATGTGCAAAGTAACAATCTGTGGTTCCATTTAGATATGTTACCAAACAGTCCAGGGTTAACTTTTCTACTTTAAATGTGAATTCATTGAAATGATACAAATTAACTTACATCAAGAAGAAAACAAAACAAAAACCTGAGAATGTGAGTTGAGTTATTTGATACCTAATGTGGATATTAATTTCCTGTACTACAGAGGTATCTAAAGAGAAATAATGAGATCAGTTTGACTTTTGGCTTTGAAGTATCTTATATTTTACTGTTTCTGTTCTAAAATTATGTTTGTGAAACTTTAGAAACTTGTGCCTTTTTTTCCATTTAATATAGGAAGTTGAGAAAAGACTTTAATATTTTACAGCACAATGATAGACGTTTTTGGATATATGCTTTGTAGACTTGTAAAACATAAGCATGTTTGATTTCTCTAAGTCATCTACAGCTAGTCAAATACACAAATTCTTGAATGTATATAGATTACAATATGGTAAGAATAAAATTAACTTATATGTCAATTGAAATCTGTGTGATGACTATATTATCAGTTAATTTCATCATTCATGGCAATTTTCATGCTGGGAGTGATATTCTCTTTTTGAAATTTAGTATGTTATAATAATTCAAAGCTACATACATGCTATAAAATATAACTACTGGGTAATATGTCAAATAAATTATTTTCAAGATTAAAATGACTGCTTTATTGGATTCTGCCTTTTAATTCAGACTCATTATTGTATTAATTAGCTTAAACACTTTAGAGTGAATATTGGTTAGATGGAGATATTTCAGAAATGATAATTTTCAGTGTTAAAAAATTATTTCAACAGTATATGATTGTAGTGTTTCAACATAGTTAGAAATAAAGTGAATAGAGTCAAACTCTCTTCCCTGCCCAGATATTTTTGTTGTGTTGTCTAAACTATTATTAGAATGTAAACCATCAGTCAATTACCTTATACAATGAGTTCTAAATACTTTTCCCCACCATCACATAGGTCAACATAAATTACCAGATTGTCCAAACTTCCTTCCTTCCTTCCTTCCTTCCTTCCTTCCTTCCTTTCTTCCTTCCTTCCTTCCTTCCTTCCTTCCTTTCTTCCTTCCTTCCTTCCTTCCTTCCTTCCTTTCTTTCTTTTTCTTTCTTTTTCTTCCTTCCTTCCTTCCTTTCTCTCTCTCTCTCTCTCCCTCTCTCTTTCTTTCTTTCTTTCTTTCCTTCTTTCTTTCATTTTTGGCTGCATTGGGTCTTCGTTGCTGTGTGCAGGCTTTCTCTAGTTGTGGCGAGCGGGGGCTACTCTTTGTTGTGGTGTGGGGGCTTCTCCTTGCGGTGGCTTCTCTTGTTGCAGAGCACAGGCTCTAGGCATGCGGGCTTCAGTAGTTGTGGCACGTGGGCTCAGTAGTTGTAGCTCGTGGGCTCTAGAGCACAGGCTCTGTAGTTGTGGAGCACGGGCTTATTTGCTCCATGGCATATGGGATCTTCATGGACCAGGGCTCGAACCCGTGTCCCCTGCATTGGCAGGTGGATTCTTAACCACTGCGCCACCAGGGAAGCTCCCCAAACTTTTTTTTAACCTGCACACTTTTTCACCTACCTACAATATTTCTTGCAGTTTGCTATAATGGTTATATTTTACATTTCCTCCTTCATTAGAGACATTAAGGTACCTGATCTACATCTACCAGCTTCATGTTCTTCATACCTAACTTGATTAACCTTGGCCAAGATGCTAGTATGTCAATATATGGTTTGGGGCTTTCCTGGTGGCGCAGTGGTTGAGAGTCCACCTGCCAATGCAGGGGACCCGGCTTCGTGCCCCGGTCCGGGAAGATCCCACATGCCACGGAGCAGCTGGGCCCGTGAGCCATGGCCACTGAGCCTGTGCGTCCGGAGCCTATGCTCCGCAACGGGAGAGGCCACAACAGTGAGAGGCCCGCATACCAAAAAAAAACAAAAACAAAAACGAAAAACAAAACAAAAAAATATATATATGTATGTATATATATATGGTTTGGTTTTATTCATTCGAAAGAACTTGCTGACAGTATATTCAAGTGTCATCTGCATATATATTTTAATAATTGGTCACATGATCTGATTGCCTTAAATGTGTAAACATAAATTTATAATGAACCAGAGTCATATACTTTAAAAATATAAAAGTTTGATCAGTAATTCAAAATTTAACTCCAAACACTTTAAAAGTATTGACACAAATATAAAATCAGCAAAATAATTGGCATTTAAGATTCTGGAAAGTTGGACAATACTTCATCATAATATAGTTTTGAGAAAAATTAAACATGAAAGAAAATTAAACATGTACTTTATAAATACAGACACACAAACACACAAAGTGTAAATATCACTGGTTAATACACATGGTCATCAAACTCTATAGTTTTAGTGTAGAATTACAGCCAATTGAAAGACAAGGAGATATATGTTGTCAACTTCAAATTGGCATTTCCCATTGGCACTTGCCATCTATCTCTACAGGGATTAAATCATGTGCTGCTGCAGCTGCTGACTTTCAACACCCCCTGAAAGGAGCTCAGGTGGAGAGCAGCAATGAGGCACTCTGTGCTCTGGGAAAAACTGGCAGAACAGGTCTTCAGATAGTTAGATATTTTCAGGAGAAGATTTTATGAGCCCAATTCTTGCATCTCCTCATATCTAGAAAGGCACTAAAATCCTTCATGGTGACGTCTGCTCCTCGTGACTAGCAGAGACCTTCTGCAAAACAATATGTGCTCAACTGCATGTATTCCCCCTTCACTGACCTACCTGCCTACCTCTTTGAAGCAGTTTCTCAGAGCTATCTGGGATGCTGTCTCCCGGGCTGCAGTCCTCATTCTGCCCCAAATAAAACTTAACTCTCAACTCTCACATTGTGCAATTTAAGTTGATAGTGTTCATGCAAATAAATAAATTACAATAAGCTTCTTTCAGGTGGCTGAATCATCCATTAGAAGTGCTCTTTAAGAGGATTATTAGAAAGCGCATATGCCCTTTTGACTAAGGCTTTCTAAAGAAAGCTGCATCCCAACTGATACTTCTATCATCTGTAATCCGATTTTCTCATTAGTGTAGAACAATGAACTTATTAGAATCGTGAAGAATCCAGTGAGCACTATACTTTAGTCTCATAATAAGCCCTTATAGAGTCTTGGTAGATGATTCAGGATCTAAAATATATCTAGGATAACTCAATGGATAAACCAGTAACTAAGTTTCATAGTCAGGAATGTATTTTTTTCTATACTTAGATATTCAGGGATAGTTTGTTGCTACCCATTAACAAACATAATTGTGGCATGATGATATACAGCCACTTTACATAAAGTATATCCAGATGTACTAAAATGACTGTGTTCAGCAAGAATATGTTTTTTTCAGAAAATGACACATTTTCTGTAACAAAGCTAGAATTCATCCCAATGAAAAACATCCCATACAGACATTATGCATGCATCTTAAGTACCACACACACACGCAAATACACACACACAAATAAGTTCAAGAGAAACGTGGTCATGTCTTATTCCATTCACTATACAATTTACAAAGCACTTTTACATACATTATCTTATTAATCTTTGAGAAGTATACATACTATTTCTGCTTTACAAATAAAATGAGGCTGAGAAAAACTGAGTGAAAAATTAAATATTTTCACTAATTCATAAACTGACTAAATATTTGAATCATATTTTTAAACGAGGTCATCTCATTCCTTTTCTACTAAAAATATTTAACTTTAATAATCACCAATGCAGATGACAAGTTAGTTAATATTGCTAGTTACAATTCTACTTAGATACATATACTTGGTAGACTTGAGAAAAATATTTGAAAATCGAAGATGACTCACCTGTCTCATTTCATTAGATTCCACCACTCAACTATTAGCCATTCTAATTCGATCACTCCAGTGTTTTTCATTCTTTAATAAACAAATAAGTATACAATATATTCTAGGCACTGCAAGGATGGAGGAGTAACTCCTCATATTGTTTACTATTCAATGGGAATACAAGTAACAAAGGATCTAACTTTGGGAAGTTGTCAATAATGACCTCCAATGAGCCACAACCCAATCCCAGAAATCTGAGATTCACACTTCAGTGCTTAAATCTAATGGGAAAGCACTTAAATGATCTCTCCTTTTAATAGAAAGCACTGTTTATGTCATCTTCAGATCATATTTAATGTGAGTTTGCCTTAAAAAGGAAGACACAGCTATCTTAAGTTATTTTAATGTTTCCATGATCTATTAGATACCATGTTAAAAGTTTGGTGAGAAAAACAATCTCTTTAGAGTGACTAAAATAGCCTATAATTTTGAAATGTTAGGTACATTATTATTATTTTTTATTGAAGTATAGTTGATTTATAATGTGTTAGTTTCAGGTGTTCAGCGAAGTGATTCAGTTTCATATATATATAGATATATAGATATATATATAGATATAGATATATAGATATATATCTATATATATTCTTTTTCAGATTCTTTTCCCTGATAAGTTATTACAAGATATTGAGTATGGTTCCCTATGCTATACAGTGGGGCCTTGCTGGTTACTTTATTTTATTATTTTATTTTATTTATTTTTTTGCGGTATGCGGGCCTCTCACTGCTGTGGCCTCTCCCGTTGTGGAGCACAGGCTCCGGACGCGCAGGCTCAGCGGCCATGGCTCACGGGCCCAGCCGCTCCGCGGCATGTGGGATCTTCCCAGACCGGGGCACGAACCCGTGTCCCCTGCATCGGCAGGTGGACTCTCAACCACTGCGCCACCAGGGAAGCCCTGCTGGTTATTTTATACATAGTTGTGCATATATGTTAATCCCTAAAGTAGGCACATTATTTTTATCTTTAGTGCTAATATGGTCTACATTGCCGTTCATTTGATGTTCTGAAGCACTAGGTTATGTGAGCATTAAAATGTATCAATTAGGGCTTCCTAATCACGTGTATTCATTTTCTATTGCTGCTGTAACAAATTACAGCACTTAGTGGTTTACGGATACACATTCGATATTTTACAGCCCTGTAGTCTCACATGTGTCTTACTGGGCTAGAAATCAAGCTGTCTACAGGGGGCGGGGACTGTGTTTCTTTCTGGAGCCTGTAGGGGAGAATCCCTTTGCCTTTTCTGGTTTCTGGAGGCTGCCTGCATTCTTTGGATTCTGTCTCCTTTCTCCTTCAAAGCCAGAAATGACCAATCAAATCTTTCTCTGAGTCATTCTGACATTGTCTTTTGCCTTTATCTTCCACTTTTAAGGACCTTTGTAATTACACTGAACCCAAGTGGATAATCCAGGTAAATGTCCTTATCATAACGTCAGCTAATTAGCAAGTTTATTTCCACCTTTAAACAATTTCTTATTGCCATGTAAGGCAAAATATTCGGGATTAAGACATGAACATTTTTGGGGAGGTGGCATTATTCTGCCTACAACACTAAGTGATCTTTGAAGTCACTTACATCAGAAGTTTGACTTGAAGATATAGCACGATATGTGGTATTTAGAAATAAGTGCTCTGTAATTATTAGTTATCACCTTTAACTTGTTATGGGAATCTCAATTTACAAAATTCCCCTTAACTTTATTTAATAAATTTATCTATTTATTTATTTATTTTTGGCTGTGTTGGGTCTTTGTTGCTGAGCTCAGGCTTTCTCTAGTTGCGGCGAATGGGGGCTACTCTTCGTTGCGGAGCATGGGATGTAGGCATGTGGGCTTCCGTAGTTGTGGCTCACGGGCTCTAGAGCACAGGCTCAGTAGTTGTGGCACACGGGCTTAGTTGCTCCGCAGTGTGTGGGATTTTCCCGGACTAGGGCTCGAACCCAGTTGCTCCGTGTGTGGGATTTTCCCGGACTAGGGCTCGAACCCATGTCCCCTGCATTAGCAGGCAGATTCTTAACCACTGCACGACCAGGGAAGTCCCCACTTTAACTTTAAATGGAGCTTCCTGCTCAGCCTTAAGAAGTAGAACTACATAATATTTCAGATTATGTAAAATCATCTCAATTTTATAAAAATTATGTTTTGAAATTTATATAACAATCATAAAATAAAACATTATTATTTATATGATATCATATGTACTATACCTTAATAATATGGATTTTTCTTGATTTATAAATTTTCTTTTGCCAATTTCCCTGGGAACAATATCCCTAGACCAAGTCCTAGAATGACTGCCTGTCATGTTTAGGTCCTGCATATATACAAACACACACATATATATATTTTTAAAGAGTACTTCCTCACCCATTTTAACCTCAATGTTATAAATTTGGGTAAGAGCATATCAATATTATAATTCTATATTTATTTTTAAAACAGTAAATTATATAAAACTTTTAAATTTATTTTTAATTCAGTTTTTGCAAATGGGGACCTCATAATATTTATTGAAGATTTTAATTTTTGTAAATACAAATGGAATGTGATTTTTAAGAAATGCTGTGAATGTGTTATAGAATACACCTTGGACAGTTTTCTATTTCCTTTTCCTAACTTATAATGCAACAGTTATAAAAGCTTACCACTTCTGAGCTCCTACCTTGGGGAGAAATCTGTGGAAATTTCATAACCTCAGTTCTTATGAAGCTCTTCTGGCTCAAGGAACAACTTCTAAGGCTTCAGGAAAGAGAAATGTTTATCACGGAGTAAAACATCTCCTGAGTCAGCCTCTTCAGGGAGATTTGTTGCCACTTTTATTGAATTCCTGAGAGTTTTATTCCTCAAGCTATTACTCTAAAATGTATGAGCTAGAAAAGGCCGAAGTCCTGTTAGGCTTTAATATGTCTCCTCATGTAAATGTTTACTAAAACTAAGAACAATGAAGTAAGTCAGAGCAGCAGTGCCTGGTACCTTTTTATCTTGTTTTCAGCTCAGTATCTCCTGGTGAGTAAGAAAGATTTGAGTTCAAGTGCTGTCTTTGACAGTTTTTTCTTTTAACTTCATGTAACTAACTTAATCTTTCTAAAGATATTTCTTATTGTGAAAGGGGGATAAAAACGCTAATATGATAGTGTTGGCATTGTATTATATGAGATTACTTATCCAAATAATTTATTAGGGTGCCTGACCCAGTGTAAGTTTTCAGCCAGTTATAAGTTTATCAGCATTCCTTCCAAATGGTTCCTTTCTCTTCACTTACTTTTCTGTTCAATCCTTCTGTTTTGACTAGATTTATCTGAACTTTATCAGCCTCACTCAGAAACAGGACACTTAATGTGATATTTATCATCCTCCGCCAGCCTAATTTTAAGATTAAACAAATAGTGTTTGGGGAAGATCTAGGCAAAGAAAATCTAATTCCTACAGAGTGTTTCCCACTTTTGTGGTCTGTCAGACAAAAACTCTGTCTTAGCCACACTGAAAATTCTTTGCATCAAAATACCACATATAATTAATGTAACTCTAATCTATCAACCTAGGTGAGAAAGCTTAATTTGGCTGAATTTTATACTATTACTGGGAGCCAAATAAGTTATTAAAAACAATAAAATACGTAGACTAAATCAAATCTAGCTTATTTTCATACTAGCACAAACCCTTCCTCCAAACCTTTCTGTACCTAAAAAAGCCAGAGATCTTTAGATGAAATGGACATCCTATCCAATTTGTACCAGTGGGGCGGGGGAATGGATGGTTCAGGGAATGGATTTTCAATTATCAAATCAACTTCAGGGCTGGACCAAAAGAGCAACACTCTTACATTGACATGTTGTGACATGAGAGCTCTGATAATGAGGTGGCAGGGACCTCATTTTTATGTCTCAGTGAAATATTTCACAGAATAGCATGCTACTCCCATAATTATGATAAGCAATCATTACAGGATCAGGTTATTAAAGCCTGCATGTTAAGAGGAAAACTGACGCTGGGCTGGAAAGTAATAGGTGATGAGGTCCTGAATAAGGCTTCATTTTATGTTTAACTTCATTATACACTTGACACTGATGCAAGGTTGAAGGATTTTGTTGTTGTTTTTTTTTAGCTTGCAATGCACTGTATATTAACAAAACATGTGCTATTGGCACAGTTATGTATCTCACCATCAATCCTAATACCATGACACAAACAGGTGAGTGAGAATGTGGTGGCATTCATTTTCATTATAATTGTCCTAGATTATTGCTTCTAACATAGTGATGATGGCAAATGCCATTTCATATAATTCAGCATTATCCCAAAACTCGTGCCACTGTCTCGAAAAGAGAAGGGCCATGGGTAGAATTTATTAATAGCATGAAAAAAAAATCACGTCTTTCCTTTTATTAAAATGTGTTGTCACTCAATTTCAGTGAATTTATAAAATTACTAAAATGAGGATTTGGAAAAAGAGCAAGAATCTATTTTTAATTCAACAGGAATTTATTGAAAAATTACTTTGTTTCAGTTGTATCAGGGAACTAAATGGACAGACATAAATAAACAGACAGCATGTTCTCCACACCAATCTGCCATAAAATTAAATGTTAGCTGTGTGAGATAGGGCAAGTTATTTAACCAAAGTAAGTTGTAATTTCTCTGCAGGTTAAATATTCAATTACTATATACATTTTAAGTAATATGATAAGAGAAGCAGAGTGCTATGTTATCACACACTATTTTTTCTTCTCTCCTCCCACTCCTATGTCAACCATTTTCTTTCTTTCTTTTTTCTTTTTTGTCATAACATTGATTTGGCACATAAGATGCCCCAAAAGGCCAAAAGGCAATCCTCACTTTCAATTCATTGGGCCCTGAATTGAGATATTTTACCTCTGTTTCCTAGGTGTTCCAAATCCATTGAGCCCAAAAGCATGAGGACAATAAATAAAATTCTTCAGCTAGGCTGGGTGTATTGGTGAGACTGGCCCACATATAACTGTGTTCCTTGATTCTTATATCTGTGTGTTTAGGAGTATAGGAGATCATCAGATATTACCTGTTGTTGTAAGCCATGCTGATACTGCGTCCAGTAGATACCCCAACCCTAAGAACGCTGTCTCCAGGTAGGGAAGAAACTGAGTCTTCATCAGGCCGCTCAATCTTTCTATCAGGCTACCTGCTTCTGGGTGATGGGGCTCCTTATTAAATCAGTAGCTTCTGTTTACACAAGTCCATTGTCTCCACTGTCACATTTCTTCATAATAAAATATGTGTGGATTATCACAACCATAGATAAGGCATTGTCTAAGTTCAAAATGATGATGCTGGCAGGTCAATGGGTAGAGAGGGCAAACCCATGACTAAAAGTGTGACTCTGCCCGTGAGCACAAAGCACTGCTCTTTCCACGACAGAAGGAATCCAGTATAATCTGCCAGCTGGTAACTTGCTGAGGCCCCTTGTGTGCATTGGTAAATCAACTCCCTGAGATGGGAAAAGATCCCAGATTTGTAGTTTTTGCTGATTTCCATGGTGTCCCCATGCTACCAATATGATATCATGAAAGATAAAGCTGAGGAGACATGTGTACAAATGACTTATGAGACCTGGTAGGAGCTCCAGAACAACACTGCTCTTCAAAGTTTGTGTGCCCAAGTTGTGGCTGTAACCATGTCAACCATAGTGAGGAAGATATATATATATATATATATTTGAGCCCAAATACATAAGCAACTAATCACAGAATCCATTTTGAGGATCACTATTGTTGTAGCAGTGAAGAGTATCCAGAAGGATTAGTAATGATCTATAAGGCAAACAGGAGATACCAGGCATGTAGAGAAACCCTAATTACTCTTAATTTACTAGTGATAGATTTAGGATCAGAATCTGAACTATATAACTCTAAACCTTATCATCTAAGCTGGGCTTTATTTATTTTATCAAGGCCCTATACAATAATTAGTAAATTCATAATCCTTGACATGCATATGGAGATACATATATGTGTATATATATATATGTGTGTGTGTGTGTGTGTGTGTATATATATATATATATATATATATATATATATATACATGGATGCATATATGTGGGTATATGTATATTTGTATATAAAAGTGATATAACTTATTTGGAGGAGTATAAAAAATGCACATTTTAATACATTCTAGTTTACAGTCATATCTATGCTATATAAAACATAATGTTTCCATATTCTCAAAATATTTTATTTCCTGTGTTAGGTACTTGAATGCCAAATGGATAGGGACAAATTTGTTGCTCTACTGATTATTCTGATGTTTCTTTTTTGGAAACATGAAAAATGAACTGTGGATTAGCAGAAAGGTTGAAGTTGGATGAGATAAGTTTGGAAATTAAAATAGTATTAACATTTCTGGACCACAAGGAAAATTATATATCCAGCAGTTTAAACTGGCAAGTTGGTAACTCTAAGATTGTTTGCAATATCTAGTGCTGTTTTTGTAAAAATGACTTATAAAGAGTATCTACCAGTAAAGTTTTAGTCCTGGCTGATAAATTTACCTAAATAAGTATAAATATAAATATAACACAGTTTGCTTTAAGCTCTGCACAATATTATGGAATGCCCTTCTGTGGCCCGCACTGCATTATTATTCATCACACCTCATAAGATTAGAAAGAAAAATTAGGACAAAAAAAGACCAAAATCAATCTAATAGCTTAACAGAGACTTTTATTCCATATTAAAGGCAAATTTCAAACAATAATTAAGAATTAACCATCTTCCTTTCTGCTCTCTCCCTGCATTGGGAAGTTTCAATTGCATGATCTGTGTTAAGTTGTAGGCTGTGAATTGCATGTTCATTGTAGAGACAATTGACAGAGCAGGGGTGCCTGCAACCAACAGGTGAAACTCCCCAGGTAAAAAAAGATGAAGGAGTGACCTGAGCTGTTAATTACTTTCCTGAGGGCAGAGGGCAGAGCTAGTGGTTGCCAACAAAAGCTTTTCCCAGACTTTCCAGAACTTAATCCCATTAGATGAGACCTTGCCAGGGCAAATACTGGATCTAAGAAGGTACAGACATTCCTTACAGTATTATAGGAGCAGACACGCAATAGGGAAAAA
>NW_006788130.1:589182-589593 GCF_000442215.2 Lipotes vexillifer
AAACAATGACATAGGATTTACATATTTTCAATTTCTCCTTAGTTCAAGCATTATGAGTTTGAAAGTAGCCTTGACATTCTGCACTTAATAACATAAGTAACACATTTATTGTCAATTTTGAGTGTTAGGGAAAAAAACCTGGCAACATTTTGGGGTACTACTTGTGTGATTGTAGTGCTACTTACAAGTTTAGGCTTTCCCATAACATAGGGTAAAGTACAATTTCCATTGTAATCATTTTAAAACTAGGAAAATACAATTTTTCCAAATGAAAAGAAAAATGAAAAAAAAAACCCTGAAAAATATTACCAATTGCTTTTTATTGTGTGATTCCTTGATTAATCTTTATGAAATGTTATGTCATTGTATTACATGTGGTAATTTCAGATGTGAGTCACTTTTACAGCAGGA
>NW_006788130.1:589846-609901 GCF_000442215.2 Lipotes vexillifer
CGGACCGGGGCCCGAACCCGTGTCCCCTGCATCGGCAGGCGCACTCTCAACCACTGCACCACCAGGGAAGCCCCAAAACTCACATTTTGCTTTATAATTGAAGCCTGGGTTGTAAGTAGCATGATCATTTGAGCCATGAAAGGTATATAAATGAATATATATTTGTGTGTGTGTATATATATATATATATATATATATGTGTGTGTGTGTGTGTGTGTGTGTCTGTGTATATGTGTTTACTTCTATTATTAGTTCAGTATAAATGAAGAGCAGAAATTGTTGGCTAAGGCAGAGTACGAATATTCCAATTTAATTTCCAACAGTAAATAATTTTGTTGTTTAAAAATATATGATACTGTTTCTGGAACTATAGGCTCTTTAGGAAATGAGAAGCAAATGAAACGAACAAACCATTATTACAATGAGTTTTCATGATAGCTGTTTTAATAAATTATTCTTTTATTCATGTTATGTGTTCCAGTTTCTTTTTATTTCCATGTCTTCTTTGTTCATTTATATTCTTCTGCATTAAAGAAGAAAATTGAACTAAAATGGTCAACAAATAATTATTGCACTTGCTTCCAATCATTTACCTAATGTGTTTCCTCTTTTCTCATGTAATTCTTATGCTCAAAAACTTTGCTTTAAGCATTATGACTGTGTATTGTGATATGTTAAGACTTTCCTCCTGATACTTATGACTCAATATTATATTTGCATCATTTCTAGCTAGTCATTTGACATTATCAACCTAAATGTTGAGCAATTTCAATGAACGTAACACTTTATTAAGAGAGAGAATGAACCAGTCATCTGGTTCAGTCAGGTCAGTGTTCTCATTGTTCCCAAGTGATTACATTATATTATTTATTTCTTTTTTTATTTTTACCAACAAATACCATGACAGTTTCTTTCCTCCTTTACATCTGAGCAATCCTCAAGTCTTGCTGTCACTATGAGGCTTTCACTAACTTGAACCTAAACTCTTTTCCTCCTCTTAGCATCACTAATATATATTAGACAATTTGGCATTTGCTCATATACTTTTATACAGTTCTTTGTTTCCTATGCATTTATTGTTACTGATTTAATGCATCAACCAGCTCATAGTTGTTATGGAATAACTTCAAGATTTTAGTTAGCACTTTACAATAAAAGAACCCTTTATCTATCTAAACCTATAGATTAGATATAGTTTCTGAGCTCAAGAAGCTTATAATTTAATAAAGGACCATTAAAAATAGTTCTTCACATTGCCAGAAAGCAGAAGAATGAGCACATGGAAGGAATACAATAAATTAGTAATGACGCTTTCATAATTAAAGCAAAATAAGTATCAAGGTTTACAGTTGAATGTAGAATATAAAAACATACTAACATGAGCAAAATATTTTGGTTCTTGCATTAGAGATGGATTTAGTCATAAAAATAACATATGTATATTCTATATGTTCTTTATATTATATATTTTTTATATTTTATATATATATATTTTTTCTGAAACCCTTGGATGGAAATTTGACTTGGTTTATGATGTCATCTGTGGGCATCTCAGTAAGAGAGTGTTAGAAAGGGCTTATGATAGGATTTGAGTTTTGGTTGGGTGATTTTGGGAATGGCCTAAGGAAGCAAGGGTTTGCATTGGGTGTAGTGCTGTCAGGATGCAGGGACAATTCCAACTGAGTATCCCAACAAATCTTACCTTTGGAGAGAGCAGACTAGAGTGAAGTTGAACTATAATTGGTAAAGATTCATCAGTTAATCATTCGTATTAGCACTGGGAGGGACTATTTGGTATTTTGTTTCTTGGAAAATATTTTTTATTTGCATTCAGACAGGATTACAGAGTGCTGTAGTTTTTGTCTTGATCCATCATGGTCACAGAATGTTCTTTTCTAATGTTGATGTTTGGTGAAATTATTTTAGGAGAACAGCAAAGCCTAGCTGAAGTACCAGCCGGCTCCTGGATGTTAGGGACTGCTTTTCTGTTTCTCAATAATACAGTTTAAAAGAGTAAAATTATTCTTATTTATTCATTTATTTTTAAAATATTTATTTATTTTTGGCTGCGTTGGGTCTTCATTGCTGCGCGTGGGCTTTCTCTAGTTGCGGTGAGCGGGGGCTCCTCTTCGTTGCAGAGCGTGGGCTTCTCATTGCGGTGGCTTCTCTTGTTGCAGAGCATGGGCTCTAAGTGCCCGGGCTTCAGTATTGTGGCTCACGGGCTCTAGAGCGCAGGCTCAGTAGTTGTGGTGCACGGGCTTAGTTGCTTCTTGGCATGTGGGATCTTCCCGGACTAGGGCTCAAACCCGTGTCCCCTGCATTGGCAAGCGTATTCTTAACCACTGAGCCACCAGGGAAGTCCCTAGTTTTATTTTTAATGCTAGAAATTTTTCTTGATTAATGCTGCACATGAAACACCAGTATGCTCAGAAGTAAATTAGGCTTTATCTTAGAGATAGAGATAGAAGGTAGTTTTGGATGTGAGAAACAGAGGCATTTATTTAAAAAAATATATGTATATTTCAAAAATAATTATTTAAATGTTGTTACTGTGATTTTCTATTGTTTTTTATTTAGCACTGGGTAAAAATCAGAGATTCATTATAATTTTAAACACCTTATAACATAATTCTGTATTTACAAATATTTTCTCTTAGCCTCATTCCACATCTTAAATGAGAGTGTCTCCTCATTCAAGATGTGGAAACAACCAGTGATTGATTCAACAGCTAAAATTTAACACTTTTGCTTTAGTGGTATCTTATAAATTTAGCCACAGAAAATAAATTCCTCCCTAAAGGTATACTCTTATTTTGATGTTTGCAATTAAGTCTGATATTGTATTTGTGTAGCATGGGTTCTTATTCTGACATTTGGAATGAGAAAACTGAGGCAGAAAGCGGTTACTTATTTTGCCTTAAGACCCAATGATCCAACAACAATCTATTATTGATTTTTTTATATGCTCAGAACTTTTTTCCAATTTCAGTTATTAAAATAGGAAAACAGGGCTTCCCTGGTGGCGCAGTGGTGAGAGTCCACCTGCCAATGCAAGGGACATGGGTTCGTGCCCCGGTCCGGGAGGATCCCACATGCCATGGAGCAGCTGGGCCCGTGGTCCGTGGCCGCTGAGCCTGTGCGTCCGGAGCCTGTGCTCCACAACAGGAGAGGCCACAACAGTGAGAGGCCCGCGTACCGCAAAAAAAAAAAAAAAATAGAAAAACATTTCCAAAACACCACTACTTTTTAAATTGGTACAATAGAAAAATAACTCTGTGCCCATAGAACCAAAGATAAATATAATTTTCCTGTGCTTAATATTCATAAATGTACAGAAACTGCATAATGAGTACACATTTAAAATTTAACTATCAAAATTATGTATTTCCTTAGAAAGGATGTATATACTTTTATAACTTGATGTTGTTCATTATCCATTGTGCCTCGTGCTTGAAATCTTGGAAATGATCACATTTTCTTAGACATAATGATTTGAGGATGAACATTTTCACATTTTTTTTTCAGTGTGTGTTCACATGTATTTTACAAATGACCCTCACAAAATACCATCTACCCTGTGTCCTCAAAAGTTGAGTTTAGAGTCAATACTACATTGTTTTAAAATTAAGACATTTAGGATGAAAAACAATCATTTTAACTTTGGAGAAATTCTAGAATTGTAATCATTTATATGTTTTCTAATTTCCAAAAATTATCAATAAAATATCCTTGCTCTAAAAAGTGCCAGTACTATTAACATTTTATGTGTTCTGTGGCCCAGAAAATTTTAATATAGCACAGTTTTAATTTTTTTAAGTACCATGGTGCATTTTGTTTGCTCGTTCACTTCTTGTTGTCGTGTAGTTACAATATGCCATTGCTCTTCATTAATGTTTTAGTATTCCTTTTCTCTATGAGTTTTCTAGTTTCCGATCTCCCAATATTTTTGCTAAAGGCATTGGAGAGGAAGTAAAAATATATTTCAGGATTTTGCTTTATCTATGTACATTTAGAAAAATTGGCTCTAGCAAACATTTTCAGTCATTGGATCCAGAAGAAGCTGTAGGCTCTTTAAGACAGAGATTGTCTTTCAATTTCCAATATTTATTTTAATGCTTGCCTTAGAGCAGATGTTCTGTATGTAATGTATTAAAAAGCAGTATATGAAATAGTAATTTTCAAAATTACCTCTGATAAAGATTTAATCCCTATATACCAGTATACATATAATTTAAATATGTAATTATATTTTAATATCAAGAATTTCACATTTGATATTTTAAAAAATTTGTCTGCAGACTTAACTACATTTAATATTAATATTACATTTGAGCCAATGGTATATTTAATATAAATTATATATGATAATTAAAACTTCAATAAAAAATAAGGTATGTTAGTATTAAGCTCGTATAAATATGGAGTATATAGAGATAGATGTATCACCTATGTGAGAATGAATTGCTTTGTCCTTCCTCTTACCCCATTCCCAATCAGTAAATTTCACCATTATCCATCAAATTGTTCAATTCAGTAATCCAAAAAAACATTTTTGATTAACTTTTTCCCTATACACATCCATGTTTATTAAGCCCTAACATTATATATTCAAAATGTGTCTCAAATCCATCTCCTTCTCTTCACACTACTACCATCATTTAATCCAGGCCACTATTTACATCCACCTGATTATTACAATTTAGCTATTTTTCCCATTATCTTCATATCTACCTGTTCTCCTTCCCCTGAAACATGAATGGTCTAAGATGTGAATTAGTTATATAAGTTTTCATCTTAAAGTTCTTCAGTATTCTTCCATTGTTCAAATCCCTTACCGTAATCAACAGAGACCACCGTAATATGCTCTCTGCCTGTTTCTAAAGTCTCATTTTACTTCACCCATACGTTTCACTGCTATCCAGGTACATGACTGATTTGTTAGTTTCTAGAATAAACCAATTTTAAACTGAAGTTTTACTGAAATGAAAATAGATTCAAATTCAGTTTAATAAGTAATTCTCAGAGGCTCATATACTCTTTATCAAGAGTACAAATACTTCGGTGATAACATCCTGCAAAATTATAGTAATAATGTGGCAACCATGATATTGGCATTGATACAGTTCATCATTGTGTGTTATGTATATTTAGTTCTAAACAACTTTTATCATATATGTAGATTTGTGTAACCACCAGAGAAAAGATGCACAACAATTTCATCACCATAAATATACTGTACGTTAGCCTTTTATAACCAAACCCATCTCCCTCTCATTTCACCATCTGCACCAAATTTAACTACTGGCATTCTCTAATTTGTGCTTCATTTCTGAAATGTCATTTCTAAAATGTATGTAGGTGGAATCATATAGTATGTAATATTTGGGGATTACCTTTTTTCATTAAACGTATTTACCTGGAGATTCATCCAAGTTGTGTGGACCAAAAGTTTGTTTCTTTTTTGTTGCTGATTACATGCTGGAGTTATTGTTAAAAAAAAAAAAATGCTGTGAACATTAGTGTACTAGTTTTTTTGTAAATGTAAGTTTTCATTTCATTTAAATAAATGTCCCAGAGTACAATTGCTTGGTTGTATGGTAATCATATATGTCATTTTATGACAAACGGACCAACTGTTATCCAGAGTATCTGTACCATTTTACAATCTTACCAGCAGTGTATGAGTGATCCAGTTTCTCTGCATCCTTGCCAGCATCTGGTGTTAGTATCAATACTATTTTTACTTTTAGTCATTCTGATAGGTTTGTAGTGTTCTCTTACAGTGGATATAATTTACATTTTCCTAATGGCTAGTGATATTTAACATCACTTTGTGAGCTTATTTGCCATCTGTATATCCTATTTCTTGGACCTGAATTGTTTGCTCTTAGTGCTGAATTTTGAGAGTTCTTTTTGAATTCCAAACACAAGTTCTTTCTCAGGTATGTGGTTTGCAAATATTTTTCCCATTTTGTTGTTTTTCCTTTTCATACGCTTCACAGGGTCTTTCACAAAACAAAAATTTTGAATTTTGATGTGATCCAATTTATCACATTTTTCTTTTCGCAGTTATGCTTTTGGTGTAAGTCCATGCAGTTTTTGCCTAACTCTTGACGGCAAAGAATTTCTCCTATTTGTTTTCCAAAATGTTATAGTTTTATGTTTTACATTAATTCCATGGTTCATTTTGAGTGAATTTTTGTATAAGGTGTGAAGTTTAGGTCAAAATTCTTCCTCCCCTCAGTGGATGTCCAATTGTTCTAGCACCATTTATTGAAAAGGTTATCCCTACTCCAATGATTGTACCTTTGTCAAAATTCACTTGAGCATATATATTCAGCCTGTTTCTGGACTCTATATTTTTTTACATGTATATATGTCTATCGATCCATCAATACACTACTATTTTGATTACTGTAGATATATAATAAGCCTTAATAACTGGAAAAGTGATTCCTCTCATTTTATTCTTCTTTTTCAAGATTGTTCTAACTATGCTAGGGCCTATGATATTCCATATAAATGTTAGAATACACGTCTATGTTCAAAAAAACTTGCTGGAATGTTGCTAAGAATTACATTAAATATAAAGATCAATATGTGGGGAACTGATATCTTTACTATGTTGAATCTGTAAATCAATGAACACAGCAGCATCTTGTAATTATCAGTATACAGATACCATACGCATTTTAAGTGTATACCTTAGAAATTTCTTTGGATCAACAGTATCTTTTAAAACTTGATTTTCTGTATGTTCACTGTTAGTATATAGATATACAATTGACTTTTTGTGTTGATCTTATAACTTGCAACATTGCTGAACTCAATAATTAGTTCTAAGAACTTTTGTATAGATCTTTGTGATTTTCCATGTAAACAACCATATCATCTACATCAAGGACAGTTTTATTTCTTTTTTTGTCTTATTGCAGTGAATAGAACTTGAGTAATATGTTGAGTAATAGTGGTGAAACAGACATCTTGTCATCATCACAATCTTAAGGGGAAAGCATTCAGTCTTTTACCATCAAGGTTGATGTTAGTTGTAGGCTTATCTCCCTCTATTTCTATTGTGCTGAGGATTTTTTATCATGAATGGGCATTAGATTTTGTCAAATACTTTGCATCAATTGACATGATCACATGATTTTTCTTTTTTAGCCTATTGATGTGGTGGATGTGACAGGCAAAATAATGGCCCCCCCCTTTCCTAATCCCTGGAATCTGTGACATATTGTTACCATGACAAAAAGGGATTAGGATTGCAGATGGAATTAAAGTTGCTGGTCAGTTGACTTTAGTGAGATTATCCTGGATTATGGCTGTTAATCCAGTATAACCACAGGGTCCTTTAGATGTGGAAGAGGGATGCAGAAGGAGAGTCAGAGAGATATAATGCAAATTCAGCCTACCATTGCTGCCTTTGAAGATGGAGGAAGCCAGGAGTTGAGGAATGCAGGCCGCCTCTACAAGCAGGAAACAGCAAGGAAACAGATTCTCTCCTGGAAATTCTAGAAACAAGTGCACCCCTGCTGACACCTTAATTTTAACCTACTAAGACCTGTGTCAAACTTTTGACCTACAGCACTGTAAAATAATGAATTCGTTCATTTAGTTTATTTATTTTTTTTGTCTTGGCACTAGGATTTTAGTATTTTATCGCAGCATAAAAAGAAAATAAATACACTGGGTTATACTACTTGATTTTTCTAATGTTGAACCAGCCCTGCATATCTGAAGTATATCCTAGTTGTTCATATAATTATTTTATGCAATGCTGGGCTTTGGTTTGCTAAAATTTTATCATGATTTTTTTGTGTGTCTACGTTCATAAAAGATATTATCCTGTAATTTTCTTTTTCTGTGTTGTCTTTCTCAGAGTAATAGTGTTCTCAAAATAAGTTTGGATCTATTTCTTCACATTTGGAGATTTCATGTTGCCTTTCTGTTATTGATTTCTACTTAGAGTCGTTATGTGGTCAGAGAACTCTGTGTTATTTCAATTATTTTACATGTGTTGAGATTTGTGCTGTGGCCCTGGATATAGTCTATCTTAGGGAATAATCCATGGGAGTTTAAAACAATCTTATTCTGCCACTGTTGGGTGGATTGTTCTATACACGTCAACTTGATCCTGTTGGTTGATTGTATTGTTCTGATCATCTGTGTCCTGATGATTTTCTGTGAAATGTTACACCCTTTCACAAACGTCTTAGCAGTATTTTTTTGGACCTGTCTCCCCAGGCAAGGGAAACAAAAGCAAAAACAAACCAAAGGGACCTAATTAAACTTAAAAAATTTTGCACATCAAAGGGAACCACTGAGAAAATGAAAAGACAACCTACTGAATGAAAGAAAATATTTTCAAATGATACGACTAACAAGGGGTTTAATGTCCAAAATATATAGACAACTCATATGACCCACTATCAAAAAAACCCAAAACAGCCTGATTAAAAAACGGGCAGAGAACCTAAAGAGACACATTTCTAAAGAAGACATACAGATGGTCAATAGGCCTGTGAAAGGATGTTCAACATCGCTAATCAGAGAAATGCAAATCGAAGTCACAATGAGATATCACCTGTCACCTGTCAGAATGGACATCATTAAAAAGACCACAAATAGGGCTTCCCTGGTGGCGCAGTGGTTGAGAATCTGCCTGCCAATGCAGGGGACACGGGTTCGAGCCCTGGTCTGGGAAGATCCCACATGCCGCGGAGCAACTAGGCCCATGAGCCACAATTACTGAGCCTGCGCATCTGGATCCTGTGCTCCACAACAAGAGAGGCCGCGATAGTGAGAGGCCTGCGCACCGCGATGAAGAGTGGCCCCCACTTGCCATAACTAGAGAAAGCCCTCGCACAGAAACGAAGACCCAACGCAGCCATAAATAAATAAATAAAATTAAAAAAAAAAAAAAAAAGACCACAAATAACAAATATTGACGAGGATGTGGAGAAAAGGGAACACTTGTACACTGTTGGTGGGAATGTAAATTGGTGCAGCCACTGTGGAAAATAGTCTGGAGGTTTCTCAAAAGACTAAAAATAGAACTACCATATGTCCCAGTCATTCCACTCCTGGGTATATATGTGAAGAAAATGAAAATACATCTTTGAAAAGATACATGCACTCTGATGTTCATAGCAGCATTATTTACAATAGCCAAGATATAGAAGTAACTTAAGTGTCTACCAACAGATGAACAGATAATATGTAAGACACACACACACACACACACACACACACACACACACACAGAAACACACACAATGGAAGTTAGCCATAAAGGAATGAAATTTGCTATTTGCAACAACATGGATATACCTGGAGGGTATCATGCTTAGTGAAGTAAGTCAGACAGAAAAAGACAATTACTGTATGTTATCACTTATATGTGGAATTAAAAAAAAATAAGAATGAATATAACAAAGCAGAAAGAGACTCATAGGTACAGAGAACAAACTAGTGGTTACTGGGGGGAGAGAGGTAGGTAGAGGGGCCAGATGGAGGAATGGGATTAAGTGTGAACTACTAGGTATAAAATAAATAAGATATAAGGATATAATGTACAGTGCAGGGAATAGAACCAATATTTTATAATAACTTTAATGGAGTACAATCTATAAAAATATCCAATCATAACTCAAACTAATATAACATTGTAAAAAAGCTATGCAACAAATAAAAAAGTTAAAAAAGATACAAAAAAGTAAAAATAGAACTCTCATTCTGTATAACAGAATTCTTCTTGTATAGTTATTTTATTTTAATTTTTATCAAATATAGTTTATTAAATATTTAGAATATAAAAATTACATTATTACAATTAATAAAAATCTGTCTTGATTGCTATAAAAGATGGAGAGATTATAAAATCTTACCTACTTGCAAGAGGATTCTTTCTCTTTTTCTCTTCTCACCTCTCCCCATCTTCTGCGCATCTTTTTTCTCTCCAGGGGAGGTAGATCAGTGAGTTTAGATTGAGGATCCCAGCAGCAGTAGTGAAATCCCTTTCTTCTTCCCTTCTGAACAGAGAAAACATATTTCTGCTTTGCTACTCTTATGCTGTAAGATTTACAGGGATGCAAACTTATCTGGAGGGAGATCCTGTAGAGTTTTGAGTGATATATTAAAATCAGATGGATATTAGGATCTGGGCTCAATGGCCAGAAACCTTGAGAAAGAGACTAAGAGTGAAATAACTAACATAAGAATGATAAAAATAAATGGTTTGGGAATAAAGATGATAAATTTAGTAATGGTCATGTTGAATTTAGGTTACCTGTAAAAGACTGAGGCAGACTTAGCCAGGATGGTGTTTTATGCCTAGATAAATGTTGAATCTTGTGAATCAGGTAAGTTTGCTCAGTTAGATAGAATATTGCAGAAAAAAAATCAAGAGACATAGTCCCAGGTGTTACTACAGGACAAGTCACTGGTTTTAGGTAGACAAGGAACTGATTCATAAAAACGAGGCTGCACACACAGGGCATTAGTCATACACAAAGTATGCATGGAATTCAGTTAAACTCTGGCCATGTGGGCCTCAGCAATTAATCTTGGGCCCAGGGGGCCTTTAAAATGTAAGTTGATGTACTTCCACCTTACTCTTCAGAACACAATTTAACTTGGTGTGCTAAAAGGACTAAGGTGAGAAAAGATCTTGGCATGCATTTTTATGTGCCCGTTATTTTCTAAGATAAGTCTGCCTTCAGATTCTCTAGAGTGCAGCTGTGGTACAGAAAACTAATGTGCGATGTTCTCACTTTCAGCCGTTAGTAACAGTTGACAGGCAGCAGATCAGCTGCCTCCAGATCTGTTCTTGCTTTTTTCTTTTTTTTTTTAAATGTTGAGCCTTCTTTTAATTTATTTAATTAATTTATTTTTGGCTGTGTTGGGTCTTCATTTCTGTGCGAGGGCTTTCTCTAGTTGTGGCAAATGGGGGCCACTCTTCATCGCGGTGCGCGGGCCTCTCACTGTCGCGGCCTCTCTCGTTGCGGAGCACAGGCTCCAGACGTGCAGGCTCAGTAGTTGTGGCTCATGGGCCCAGTTGCTCTGCGGCATGTGGGATCTTTCCAGACCAGGGCTCGAACCTGTGTCCCCTGCATTAGCAGGCAGATTCTCAACCACTGCGCCACCAGGGAAGCCCTGTTCTTGTTTTATGTTATTTTGCAGTACATTCAGAGCCAAGTAATCTCTTGATTCTTGTGTTTATACACAGGATCTCAGAGTAACTCCCCACAACACTCGTCTCAGAATGGCTCTGGCCAGCACCTTAGACTCCTGGATGCAAACTAGAGGTTCTCCAATAGAAAGGTAATGAAAACAGCAAAATCAATAGGATTTTAAAAAAAAATCAATAGGATTTCTCAATTTAAAAGGAATATATAATGTAAAAACTATATCTTGGCCAGAAAATATGATAAAGAGAATTTTGCATTAATTTTAGAAAATGCTAATTATACTCAGGTACAGTGGAAAGAAATCAAGGTAATCAGTAGACAAAACTCAACTCTCTTGAAAGTTTTTGAACATCATAGGAAAACTATGTACCAGGATATATGCTGTTACTAAAAAAACAACAAAATAGAACAAATCAAATATAACTGATAAACATGCTTCTACTGGCTTCCATAAGCTGAGAAAAGAGTTAAGTACTTGGCAAAAGAAATAGTCCTTTCTAGACTCTTAGAACACAAACTTCAAAATCCATTATTACTGTCAATTTAGAAATTGGTTAAAGTTGATTTTCCAGATGAAACAAAGTTGGAATTTGATTGCAGTCACATTTCACAGGCTTAGTGAATTTTATAGCCGTTTATGTATCACTAAATGCACATGTTCAATAATACACTGGAATAACCAGCATTAAGAACCCCAAATGTAGATGCTCATTGAACGTTTTTGAGTACTCTAGAGAAAGAAGAATGACGTTTTTAACATGGAATTATTTGAGGCTGCCACTATTTTAGATTTCTTTACTTTGAAAGAATTTGGAGTATCTTAACTACATTTTCTTGTAGCTATAAAATTCACAGCAGAAGGTTTCCTTAAACCCAGCAACCTAAAAACAAGTGTATGTAATCGCATGTATATAAATCTCATATATCGCATCATCTTTACATAATTCTATTGATTAAAAGAAAGTCATAGGTGCTGCCCACAATCAGTGAGAGGGGATAACACAGTCGTTGAACTCCAGGCCATGAGGAACATATGTGCCACTTTAATGTCTGTCCATTATAGTACTGCATTGAAATCATTAGACTAAATTAGGTGAGTAAATCTGACATAAAGCTAATGATTATAAACACTTATGTTAGTTGCTATGAAATTAAAAAGACTTGAAAACAATTTTTTTCACATTTACCTTTATAAAATAAACATATGCAATTTACTTATTCTAAAAAATGAGCAAGTGTAGACAATTAAATTAATCGAAATATAAAACATTCTGTTCATTTATGACAAAATGCATACTGTATATCTTTTTTTTTTTAAGTTTATTTTGGTAGACTCGCATTTATTTATTTATTCGTATTTTTGGCTGCCTCGGGTCTTAGTTGGGGAGCACAGGATCTTTTTTGCTTGTAGCGCACGGGTTTCTCTCTAGTTGCGGTGCACGGGCTTAGTTGCCCCATGGCATGTGAGATCTTAGTTCCCCGACCAGAGATCAAACCCATGTCCCCTGCACTGGAAGGCGGATTCTTAACCGCTGGACCACCAGGGAAGTCCCTACATATCTATTTATTGACGACTTCACATGACTAGACTATGTGAACATTTTCCTGTTGCAAGAAGCAATTTGATGATTTAAAACTATATGAAAAACTGACAAAAACAACAAAAAATACTTCCAAGAATTTTTTTCTATTTCCTACATATTTTGTATGCACATTTAGAGAACAAAATGCACATCCACTGTCACCATATTTAAGCTTCCTGTGATAAAAAATTTCTTTCACTAAATTTTTAGGAGAAAACATACTGGATTAATTGTACTAAAAGAAATGATCTTATTTTTAAAAATATTTACTGCCACAATAAAATATTTCTATTTAATTAACAACTTTTTCTACAATCATTAATTTTACAGAAATTTTTACTTGAAATATTTATATGTATTGGTCATACTGCCTAGTAAAATTATTTACTAGGTTGTAATTGTTTACAAAAGGGTTGCCTATGCAACCATATTGGACTCTTAGCATAATCTAAAATGGCAATAAGATAAGATAGCATAACTTATAAAAATTTGCAGAATAGGTTAAAGGTTCTATAGTGAATATTTTTGAGTTCTTTGGAAAGAAAGGGTTCTGTAGTGAATATTTTTGAGTTCTTCAGAAATTGTTGTAAATGTTATGACTTTTAGAAACCATTAAATTTTATCTCATAAAATTCAATACTGAGTTGTGTTAAGACACATTGGCTTCAAATCTTTTAATTTCTAAATTCCTTGAAGATGTAATTCAATTTAATTCAAATTTTTAATGGACAACTTGATAAAAGAATCACATGTTTCATGGACTTTACTGGTGGCACAGTGGTTGAGAGTCCGCCTGCCGATGTAGGGGACACGGGTTCGTGCCCCGGTCCGGGAAGATCCCACATGCCGCGGAGCGGCTGGGCCCGTGAGCCATGGCCGCTGAGCCTGCGTGTCCGGAGCCTGTGCTCTGCAACGGGAGAGGCCACAGCAGTGAGAGCCCCGCGTACCGCAAAAAAAAAAAAAAAAAAAAAAAAAAGAATCACATGTTTCAGTCATTTGCAATAGACTCTGAATTATCTGGGGTAACCATATCATAATTATGTATGCATTAGTGTCTGAGTAATATAAAAACCATTGACTCATCTTCCAACTGCAGAATTCTAACGTCACAGATCACATGAAATAACGTTGTTAACACTATGCTTCTTCTCCTAATTAAACCAAATCATTTTTTATTAAGTAGATGTTTACAACCTAACTTAAGCAGTTCTCAAATCTATAGCTGCAATTCATCATAGATCCTTCTACAAATATTTTACAGGTAAAAAATGATCCCTTGGAATTTAATAATTTGTATTTGAAAAACAGTAGAGAGGTGTTCCTCTATGTAACCTTATTAAATCAAGAAATCTTATTTGGAAAATGGAGCTCCAGCTGGAAAAATAGCCTTTCTAAACTCAAAGGAAATAAGTGCCTGTGGTGATAAAAAAATATTTCCCTAATAATGATACAGTTTGTCATACAAGACTACTAGTTCAGTAGATGATTGCATTGCCTCTACATATGTGATCAAGATCCAGTTGCATGTCAGATAAAATCTGTTACAGTTAAAATATTCAAGTGAATTTTCAATGTTCTAAATCGAAGAATGAGTGAAAGCTTTATATTATAAAGACAAAGAGGCATGAAATCATTTGTCAAGTACCAGTAGTTTGTCTCCAATACTTGAACAGCTGAGGCCCAGAATCCTTTAGGATTATCTGTAGGAAAAGTGTACTCAAGAGAAAATTCATATTATTAGGTAGTGCAGTTTTATCTACATGTCATATATCTTGTTATCTTGATTTTATATTTTATTTTTTACATTCTTTTAAATTCATATTAATATTATTCATGCTTTTAAATCTTTTGCTGACCATTTAAATATTGTTTAAATTGGAATACAATTTTTCCTTATTCTAAAATGCTTAAAGGTGACTAAAAAGTTACTATATTTAAGTTATAATTTTGAATACTGTTAATGAATATTCATTATTATTGAGTACTCATTATGAATAATGTGTATATACATTACTGGTTTTATTATTTTCACTTTTCTTGAAATATTTTAATAATTTTGTAATCATTAAACTAAATAATTTGCATCTAAAAATAAGTTATGCTCAGACAAGTTTCTTTAAGAGTTGCTACTGAATCCAGTACACTTAGAGTTGCCTATCATTCTTAGTGAAAATTATCAGCAATGTTTTGGTGTATGATGAAGCCTTTTATTATTATATACTGAACTTCAATATTTCCTTAGAAGTTATTCCCAATTTAATACATGTCTGAGTAAAGATGCAATTCAAGTGTTCGTGCAAATTGGTTTATCAAAAATTAAGACAAAAATATTTTAACATTATAGAACTATTCATAATTATCTATAAACTTCTTACTGTTCAAAACTCTTCTGTTACACAGAATATTGAGAAAACGCATTGTATTTCTCCCAGTGTGGCCAATAGTTCTGCCCAAGAAGAATTACAATATTTCTATAATTCGCATTCCAATTATAAACGTAATTAGAGTACCAGGTTATTCACCAGTAGGAAGATTTGCTTAGAAGTGCTCAGATCTAGACTCAATTGACTTGTGTGCAGATACCTCCTCAGAGAGAAAAAGCTTGTTTACAGTAGAAGATTGAGAAATATATTTTTAGCAACTATAATGACACTGCTAGCTACAAAAGTTATAACATCTTTCTGAGCAAAGATAGAGTCAGGTGGAAAAATAGGTAAAACAGAAAATAGAATCTTAAAATGCAGGTATAATTATAAACTGGACTTGGAAAAATAGCGCAGTGATAATGTGGAGTGAAACTGATCTCTGAGAGCCTGTGGCTATACATTGACTAAATGTAATAACCCAGAACTCTAGTTTGATTAATGGAATAAATGTTAAAAATAAGTCGGGCGTATTTCACATAAGCTTCCTTCTTTCATGTATAAGGAAAACACTTGTTCAACTATTCCTCAAGGCTGTGTACAGAATAAGAGACAGATTCAGGTATATATTAATTTGTAGCTGGCTGACAGTGTTTAAGTCAGGGAGCTGTTTATCAAATTG
The DNA here is from genome assembly GCF_000442215.2 of Lipotes vexillifer. Taxonomy (NCBI): domain Eukaryota; kingdom Metazoa; phylum Chordata; class Mammalia; order Artiodactyla; family Lipotidae; genus Lipotes; species Lipotes vexillifer. Next base: position 605,667 of record NW_006788130.1, read on the forward strand.
ATAGATATCAAAAAGAATTGGGCATGTTTTTGGTTAAGAAAGTGCTGTTTTCACAATGTATAGGAATTCATGACCATAGATGTTTATTTTCCTGAGAGACATTATTATGCTCTGTAAGTATCAGGCTTCTACACGCAGTGATCAGCAATACATGGAGAAAAATAAGCCTTAATTTGCAACATAAGATTTTAAGACTGCTGTTCAGATTCAGCGTGGGCATATATGTTTGTATGTTTTCCTCACATTAGAGATGACCTATATGTTTCACAAAAAATTTATCAGTTTTATAACTTTGACATAAGTTCTGGGTTTTTATTATTCCAGACACAGTATCTTATGAAATAAATCTTTTAAAAGGGAAGTTGAATGGCTACAAATCTTTTTTCAGTGAAAGTATTATTTGTATTTTGGACAGGACAATTATTGGCTTTACAGCTGTCTTTCTTACTTCAAGATCTCCAAAATAGTCCATGTTTTAAAAAAAAACAAAGTATGACATGTTGATTAAAGTAAGGTGATATGATAACCTGTCTCGGAGGTTCCATTGTGATATACTTCTTGGGAGTTCATTGACTGGTACTTGTGATTGTTGTTTGTACAAAACTGTTGTTTACAGAATATGTATATCAACTGGTTGCAGAAGTTCTTAAACTTTTCTTTTTTCCTTATATCAAAAATAACTTGTCTCAAAAAGTGTTTAATTGCATGGATAAACAATATTTATATTTTTGTCTTGTTTTGTTTATATTCATATTTTTGTCTTAGGTTTTACATTATATTTATGAAAAAGAAAATGTTAGGTTATATTTTGCATGCGTGTAGTCTAACAAACTGATTTGGTAAGCTCATCCCATAAACTGACACTGTCTAACGGAATTACCATTAATGAAGAAAATGTTGCCCGGTATAGTAGCTACTTGGTCATAGAGTACCTGCAAAGTGTTCAGTGCAACTGGGAACAGAATGTTTAATTTTTTTTACTTTAAGTTTTCAAATAAAAAAGCCATGAGTGTCTAGTGACTACCATATTGAACCAGTATAGCCTTAAACTGAAGACAAGATATTTGAAATGCATGCTAAGTAAGGTACACTTAAGAATGCCTAACTACCAATGTATTGGAAATGGCACATATAACACTATTAATGATCTAGATATCATGGGAAAAACTATAGGAATAACATGAATGAGAACAGGATTATATTATACTTTTCATTATGTGCCTTGTTTTCTGAACATAACAAAAACATAATGTCATTAAATTATATGTTATAATAGCAACAAATAACCAGTAACTGAATCCATGATGCTTGCTACAAGTACAGTAAAATGCCATCTGCATCATTTTTAATAAGTATGGTTACTGTTTTAAAAATGTGCCCTTTTTAGTCTTTTCATGCATTGTGCATTTCATGATATTGGAATAATGGTCATTCCAAATATAATAAAAGCATTTATGTATATGAACATGAGAAAGACAAAAATTCATGTAGTTTCTATATTTAGGCAGATACTCAACTGTTTGCTGATAGTATTCAAATTAATGCCAAGTTAGTCCTATGTTAATGTCCTCACAAGCATCCACATGCTTATTCTAGAGCACTACGTTCTATTTTCTTATTTGACAGATCATATAAGCATTCCAGATGCTGATCACATGACAGATTTATAGCATGTGTTCATTTACTTATGTTTGATAGTACCTAACTAACTTTATTTGTAGCATTTTCACTATAAAATTTTGACAGATCTTTGTAAATAGAATGACTCTTAAGAAATATCAAATGCTTAAAAATTCAAAAACATCCACCAAACAGAATGGCTGACTGAGATGAAAATCCTGCATGTCCTTAGATGAACTACTCTGTTTTGTACTAGGCCAGGGATATGGTAGGACCACTCGGCCACGCTTTGCCCAGGACTACACTCATTGATACACTCTAGTAATACTTTAATATTACCTAGAGATGCATTTTTAAATTTCATCGTAGTTTACTATGTTTAGTAATGGATGAGGGTTCTGTTGAAAAGTGGTGGAAATATAACAGCATTAGATTATTTTCCAAATTTTAATTGTTTTCATTTGTTGCATTTTCAGAATCAGACCTGAAAATATTTTATAGGTCATAGTTGCTATGTATTAAAGTATAAGATGTAATGTATAAATGTAGTTACAATTTAAATGTCTAGCGCAATACCGAGACCTTAAGATACTGATCATTATGGTTCCTGTCAGCTGACTAAACCTTGAGATGGGTGTTTTCTTGACTATGGAATACTGACCTGCCTTTTCTCAGAGTGTTTACTTTAGAAAAATAGTCATTGTGCATTCCTTCTCTGACCCTTTGAAATATATGTATATCTTCTCCCAGTCTCTTGTCAGTTTTACAGCTCAGGAAGTGTCTTTTTCCAGTATCTGGGAACCATCTCTTTGAAATGTAAATATCTAAGGAGATAGCACCCCTATTCCTCAGTATCTGTAGGAAGGTAGGAGCCTAATTTGATATGTGCTAATTAGCAAACACAGGTGACCTAATCAGGGAGAAAAATAATTTTAAACAAGGAAATAACTCAGTGTGATCACTTGACACACTCCATTGATCAACCTCCCCTCTGACATCCTCCAAAACTTTCCCACTAATTCACGCAATGCTTAAAACCCCTCCTGCCCTTAGTTTAAGTGGAAAGTTCAGTCTGTCCTCTATTGCAATAGTCTTGAATAGTCTTCCTTGCCGGATTAACTTTGCGGGCTACAATTTTTGCCTTGATAATATGTTTTATATCTTTGTTTCTTTATTCCTCTTTTTATTCTTCTTCGTTTAAAAATGTGTAAAATGTATTTTTCATGAGGGAATACAGGATATTCAGTGATTTCTCTTCTTATATAATGTAAACTATCTTAGCGTTAAAGTCAGTATATGTATTTGTGTATTCACTTAATATTGTACATACCTGTGTATTTGTATTCCAATCCTACCTTAAGGAATCACCACAAATTTAGCAGCTGTGTTCTCCGTGCAGACTGTATTCCTTGCTGGAAGCTTTAGGGAAGAATCTGCTCCCAGCTCATCAGGCATGAGGCTGAATTCATGCTCCTGGAGTGTCTAACTGAGGTCCCCATTTTCTTGCTGGCTGTGAGCCAGGGGTCATTCTCATTTTCTAGAGGCCGTCTGCTTTCCTCGGCTTTGTCGTCCTTTTCTCCATTTCAAAACCAATAACAATGTGTCAAGTCCTGATGTTTCAGACTCTCTGATTTCCCCACGTGCTTCATCTTTCCTTTGCTTTCTTCTTCCTCTGCAACTGTCTGACTCACTTTTCTGCTTTTAAGGGTACAACCTGGATCATCCTGGCTAATCTTCTATTTTAAATTCGCCTGATTAGTAACCTTAACCCCACCTGCAAAGTCCTTTCACATCAGTACCTAGACTGGTGTTGATTAAATACGTAGGGGATGGGAATATTGAGAAAACACCTTTAGCTGCTACCGCAATTTGTAATACCCATTACCCAGGAAGGAGGGAGGCAATTTTATGTAATACGTACTGACCATTGAGTAGAATTTATTGCTTTGTACTTTAAAAACAACATAGCTAATAATGGATATAATATAACGATAACATTTTATATAAAGTCAGCAAGGGCAACTAACTACTTTGTTATATCACAGAATCCTTGATATGAGCAGAAAAAGGGCTATTTTACTTTCATTTGGAAACCAGGATAGAATTTACTAATCTGCTTCATTATACGTATCTCTAAGTTTGATTTTGTAATTTGATTTGTGATTTTGAGGGCCACTCTGCTAGGTTCTGCAGGTAAGTAATACACATCCTTTTCCCTCTAGGCAAAGACCAGTGACTTTATGTATAATTTTAGCTGGTCGTGTTTTATTGAATCCAGGCATACCAATTTGTTGCGGATTGCTTTAAACCTGCATTCCATATATCAGTGGTTTCAAATATGCCAGCTGCCTGCATATTCCACAAACCATTTCTAATCATCTGCATATGGCAGAACTGGCCTTCCCTGTATGGTTAAACTACACATTCTCCCAGATTTAAATAAATGAATTCTAAAAAACCATCACTTTATTCCTTTGCATGTCTACAAAATTTGGAGATGTGATTTTTTTAAAAAAATAGCACAGTGCAGGAGTTTTTTCTTGACTCCTGAGTCTCTAGGAGTGAGGAACTAGCTATGTGAATTTTTTTTTTTTTTTTTTTTTTTTTTTTTTTTT
>NW_006788130.1:610188-666189 GCF_000442215.2 Lipotes vexillifer
TTGTGGAGTACAGGCTCCAGACACGCAGGCTCAGCGGCCATGGCTCACGGGCCCAGCCGCTCCGTGGCATGTGGGATCTTCCCGGACCGGGGCATGAACCCGTGTCCCCTGCATTGGCAGGCAGACTCTCAACCACTGCGCCACCAGGGAAGCCCCCCAAAATTTTAAATTGAGTGTTCACACGTAAGGGGGTTATCTGCTTGCATATATATATATAAACCTGTATTGTCATGGCTTCTTGATATTTTCAGTTTTGTATGAGGTGCTTGGTTCAAAACAAAAGAAAGGATAAAAATTACTTTCAACATGTATTCTGAGTTAGAGGAAACTGTTTATTGTAACACACTTTAAAAAACATTGAGTTCTAAGTAATATGTATACTACTTGATTTGATAACACTATAGAGGGTGGTATTACATAGTAAAAATTGACTACATTGATAATTTCGTATTTTTATTCTACTGAATGAAATTGAGATAATGAATAGTTAATGCCAAAGGAATCATAAATTCCAGTTAAAATGCATTTTTTGTTCTTTACCCTTATCACACTACTTATTTTTAGGTATTTGATTTTAAGCTGACTTCCCATTGGTTAATCACTTGGCATTAGATGATGTAAAATTATTTTTATATATTTTAGAAACTAAAATAAAATCCGTGTATGATGGGATTAGAATACTATTTTAAAAATTGTTGTGCACTTAGTGCCAATTAGTTAGATCCTATAAGAATCTTTGGAGAAATAGCTTTTATGGAGTAGAATAAAATACAAAACTGAACTATTATTTGTTACTCAATATATCATCATTCATTTTTAAATTTGTTATCAGTATAAACTATGCTATATTGTTTAAAGTTGGTGATGATTGCACACTCTGAATGCTGTTTCAAAGTCTTCTAGGCATGTTTCACACATATTAAGAGCATAAATTCCAGGTATTTATTAAATAAATAAGTAAATAAATAAATGGCATTCCTTCTTATTCTTGATCACACAAAGAATTTTTAATTTTGCCAGGGTAGTTTCTCAGGCATTCTAATTTTGATGATATGATAGGAATGGAAAAAGAAAAAAGTGATGGGCCATACTGAATACAACAATTGAGTAAACTACAGATCTTAAACCCAAACGGATGATATCCTTAAACTCCTAGATAATGGACCAGATAAGAAGGCCTTTTTTTAAAGTGAGAAAGAGTCAAGAATAAGGAGGTCAATATTGAAATCGTATTTAAATGTCACTAACCAGGGTGGCGTGTGATGTGTGAGGTATCACAGGTTTGAGAGAAAGGAATAGGGCTAAATCTATAATGAATAATGCATGGGAACTCAAAGTAAAGCAATTTTCAAAGTCAAATTTTCAATTCAAAATTCACCCATGTCTCTTTAATTATATCTCTCTTGGCTAATAGATTTTGGAAAATTAGAATTATGTTAGATTATTTGCAATCTACTGATCACTTTGGAGTGTTTGTTAAATTAAAATCCACATCCATAAAGTAGTCCTTGACTGCTGATTGATATTTATCCTTTTGTTCTACCAAATTGTCCAAAAGATTGATCCTTGATGTGGATTCAAAGCTTGTGCTAGATTATTGATTCCATTTAAATTATATTAACATCAGTATTTGATTTTTGAAGTAGGTAGAGTTAGTAAAACAGAAAATATAGGAGTTTAAGTTAGAGGAAATCACCTAAAAGATCTAGGGACCAAAACCTGCAGCCGTGTGTGCCAAAACCAGATGCAATTTCATTTGGATTGAACACCAAATTTTTGGTGCAGCCTGTACACCCTCCCTTCTTCAAATTGGCATGTTGAGCTGCAATTGGAAGGGCAGGTAGCAGTATTTCTAGAGACACATTCCAGGATGAGAGAGATGGAGTAGATTCATGGGGAAGTATAGAGTCCTGGCAGGTATGCAGCAGTGAGCAACCCTAGGTAGAGCCATCCTTTGGGAGGAGAAATAAGGTATCATTTTGAACTATTCGAAATCAATGTCTTATCAACTATCCAGAAGAGAGAAGATCCTTAAGAGGATGTTAATGGACTCGCTGCCTCTCTGGTAGTTAGTGGCCACAATCCATTATCATTTACCTTGTAGAAATAAAATAATATGATTATTCTTGATCTTGGGTGCTGTGGAGCAAGCCATACATGATGCTTAACTAAGAAATGATTCTGGTACATTATAGCCTCAAAACTGAAAATGACTTTCACTGTATCTTACAGGTATATTTACCTATAGTATTCAAGACCCTGTTTTGTCTTGAAAAGTGTGTCCATATCATGGAGTGAGTGCAGGACTGGGCTGTAGTATTATCGGCAATTTTTGATAATTTATTTCACTGCTTTGAATCTTATTTCTCTGAAAGAGAAAAGGCTTTGGAGCTGAATCTACCAGAATTTAAAAGGAGACTGTTGACCTTACTTGCCCAATAGTCTTAGACAAGTTCTATAAAATCTCTGGGCACCATTTCCGTCATCTGAAAATATCAATAAATGAGACCATACACCTAGCTTTCACATATTTCAAATATAAAGATCACAGATATACCTGTTTCTCTTTAGTATGTTTTTTCCAGTCTATAGTCCCAGATGAGCCAGTTTTTTTCAGCCTCCTCAGCCCAGTTGACAGATGCTTGATTGAAGGATCTGTCTCTAAAATGGATCCTCTAGTCTCGGGGGTTTCAGTCTCAGCCATTCAGTTCTTCCTAGGTGACTCGTGGAGTTCCTGCACATAATAAAATGGTTGTTTTATTGCTACTAAGGTGTTACTAATTCATTCAGTTGTGAGAAATACCCAATTTAAGTAAAAGTATTTAACACGTTGCTAAAACACATTACAAATGTGTTATAAAATTAAAATATTTTAAATTATATTAATACACATAGTGGGCAAGTTAATGTTTTAAAAAATCTGAGTTATGTTCATTAATGACTGATAGGACCATAAGAAGTTATTTAAAAATTAGTCTATTTAGAATATGCCCTGTTATTCTGAGCTTGATGTTATATTAGGCACATAATATTCTCTTGTGTCAGTTGCTTATTAGTGCCATTAGCAGAAACAAATACTAGACTAACTAGAGAATTAAACAATGTGGAATATGTGGTAACTGTGAACTGAATTTCTCTTTTTATTCTGAATGTCATTTATTTGTTTACTTTGGGGAAGGGTGGGGGAAGAACTTAGCTCTGGTATTGAAAACAGGCTATTATATTGAAAATAAAATCCAAGAACTAATGCTTAGGAACACATTACATTCCACACTAAAGTACAGGTGAAAGTATGCCAACAAAGAGCTGAGATGCATATTATTCAAGTGTGCAAAATGACTTCCTCATGAGGGTTTTGTAAGAGACTAATACTAAATTGGCCAGACTACAACAGGCAAATCGTATGTTAGACGAGAGGTAGACACTTTAGTTTCATGAGTCATTGGCTTGGAAAACTGTCTTAAAGATATTGAGGAACAAAAAGAAAAAGAAATAAAAACACAATAAAAAATAGAATATCTATCATAAACTGTGTCAGCAGGGGTGAAAAAATAGCATGATGCATGGAATTGTAGAAACAGAGAATCCAATTTATCAGGAAAAACTTCTCTCCCCAGGCACTTTTTTGACACAAAACATTGCAACAGCAACATTTTCTCCCTGAGTTAAGATCCTGGAACCTATGAAAGATAACACAGCAATGAAACATTAGACATAAAAGAGTTTATATGATTAAACTAATATTTTAAAGTTGTTATAACGTTCTCACAAAAAGCTATTCATCAATTATGTGATTAATTTGTCAACTACATAAAAGCAAAATATTTAAATATAAATTATTTTATCAGTAGTACTCAAATTAGGTAATAAAATAACTGTACAGTTTAGAATATGGTTCTTTAAATTTGGTACAGTGTTCTATGGCTTAAGTATCGAAAATATATATTAAAATCACTTAAATAATGTATTTTTGTTTCCACTGTATTACAAATATGTACTATATAAAAACCAATATATATATAAATATATATGTATTCATATCAAAAAGTTATAGTACTTTTCAAATTATTTTTATTTATTTCTAGCTTTATTGAGTTATGATTGACAAATAAAAACTGTATGTATTTAAGGTATACAACAGGGTGTTTTGATATAAGTACACTTTGTATGACTACGACAATCAAGCTAATTAGCATATCTATAACCTGACATATAATTAATATTTTTGTGCATAAAGTGAGAACACTTAAAGTCTATTCTCTTAGCAAATTTTAAGTGTACAATACATTATAGGAACTCATGTAACTCAATAACAAATTTTATTAAAAAATTGGAAATGGACTTGAATAGATACTTCTCCAAAGAAAGCATACAAATGGCCAAAAGCTATGTTATAAGGTACTCAACGTCACTAATCGTTAGGGAGATGCAAATCAAAATCACTGTGAGGTATCACCTCACACCTGTTAGGAAGGCTATCATCAACAAACAAACAAACAAACAAAACAATTTTTGGTGAGGATGTGGGGAAAAAGGGAACTATTGTGCACTGTTGGTGGGAATGAACATTGGTGCAGCCATTAGGGAAAACAGTATAGAGGTTTCTCAAATAATTAAAAACAGAACTACCATATGATTCACAATTCCACTTCTGGGTATATATCCAAAGGAAATGAAATCAGGATCTCCAAGAGACATTTTGCACTCCCATATTCATTGAAGCATTATTCACAAGAGGCAAAATATAGAAATAACCTAAGTTGTCATAATAACTTACTGTCCTAAGTGAATGGATTGCAAAATAGTGATATATACACATATATGTGTGAGTGTGTATATATATATATATATATATATGTATACACATACATATGTACATAAATGGTATATTATTCAGCCATGAGAAATAAGGAAATCCTGCCTTTTATGACAGTGTGGATGACCTTGGAGGACATTATGTTAAGTGCAATAAGCCAGACACAGAAAGAAAAATATTGTGTGAAAAAATTGAACTTAGGAAAACAGGGAGTAGAATGGTGGTTGCGAGGTGCTGGAGTGGGGAAAATGGAGAGAGGTTGGGTAAAGAGTCCAAACTGATAAGGTGTGTAAGTTCTAGAGGTCTGAAGTACAGCATGGTGACTATAATTAATAATAATGTATTATATACTTGAAATTTGCTGAGAGATCTTAAGTGTTCCAATTATTTTTAGACACATGAACACAGAGGAAAAAATAAAATCAAATAAGATTGCTTACTTGTGTGACAAGAGGAAGGCCAGGAGCTATAACTTCAGAGTAAATACATAAAATAGAGGACATTGAGTCAGCCTTATTTTTATTGATATCTTGCACAGTGTATCTTGAGAAAAGGACAGGGAATTTTTGAAGCCAGTTCAAAGAAGTCTCAATTTAATACAGTAATGAATTCTGATACAAATCAAGCACTACTCTGAAGAGGGATTTTTTTTTTTTTTTTTTTGCGGTATCGGGCCTCTCACTGTTGTGGCCTCTCCCGTTGCAGAGCACAGGCTCCGGAAGCGCAGGCCCAGCGGCCATGGCTCACGAGCCCAGCCGCTCCGCGGCATGTGGGATCCTCCCGGACCGGGGCACGAACCCGTGTCCCCTGCATCGGCAGGCGGACTCTAAATCACTGTGCCACCAGGGAAGCCCAAGAGGTTTTTTTCTTAATGACCTAAATTGAAATATAATTATACTACGAGAGGCTAAAGATAATATCAGTGCAATTACTCTATGTGTGTGTGTGAAATAAACCATACATAACCAACAAAGAGAAATCATATTTTCAACTACTATAAGTGACAAAAATATTTAGGCATTTAAAAGTATGCCTTATTTATTTGCTTAAATATAAAGATAAGTTAAACTAATTTGTAAAGACATTAACTCCACCTTTTTCGTAATGTTATAAACAACCAAATACGCCTCCTGTGCTAAGGGTAAACCTCAGTCCGGTGATCTAATGCAGGTCTTCTAAAAGTTATTGTATGCCGTTTGGGAAAGAAAATAAAAAATCAGCTTTCTAGGCTCTATAATTTGCTTTCTATATTTTATTTGGCATACTTTAAGATTATAGTCAGCAGTCCCAAAATTAGAAACTTAGATTAGGAAGGTTGCCATATTTCTAATTATTAGAAGATTGTCATCTTCCAAGAATAAACTCAGCGAGGGTCTCAATATAGATTGTTGGGAACAAAATATCACATAGTTACAGACAGGATATAAATGTTGTGCTTAGCATATTGTCTCAACACGAGTCCATGAAAATAGGAAGAGGAGAAGTTTTAATTTGCTAAAAATCATAGATGATTTAGGCATTATGCCTAGAAGGGGGAGGATATAATGTAATAAATCAATAATTAAATTTCAATGAGGTAGATGTGAAAGATGCAGAAGAGTGCTAAAGAAGGAAGGTCACAGCCATCTAACTCACATCCAGGTTAAAGAGAATGTCTTTTAGAAAAATTTTGATGCTTGAACAATTTTTTTCTAGTTGAGAAGTAGCTAGATGAAGAAATTCTTGGGACAGGAAGAGTTACTGGCAGAGCACAGGTCATGTAAAGAGAAAAATCTGGAAGACTTTTGAATAAACTGCAAATAACTTGGTATGTGGAAGATTGAGGGAGAAATTTCAGATAGGTCAGTGGAAAGAAAGAATATGAAAATACTTTTTTAAAGTCCTTATGTTGACACCATTATTTGCTAAGCTAAAGAGATTAAATGCTATGCTCAAAAGTGTTGAAAACTCTTAAATTATTTAAGGAGGTGAAAATTATATGATGACACATGTTTTTTTAGTTCTTAGAGTAGTACTTGCCATAGTGCATTATGCAAGGAAATCCACTGAGTGGGGAAAAAACACACATAATAGACTATTGTTTACTTATATAAAAATAAGAGTAAGATAATATCTGCTAATTTTTAATATATTGTCCATTCTAGTTCTCCCATGTGGCTTACATAGGTTAATTTTTTAATTAAACAAAATATTTACAGTATTATTTTTTAATCAAAAAGAGGTGGGAGCCCCTTGGTATTTATCTAAATGAGTTGAAAACCTATGTCCACATAAAAACCTGCACATTGATGTCTATAGCAGCTTTATTCTTGATTGTCAAAACATGGACGCAGCCAAGATGTCCTTCAGTAGGGGAATGGATAAACTTTGGCACATTGACACAGTGGAATATTTTTCAAGGCTAAAAAGAAATTAGCTATCAAGCCATGAAAAGACAGGGAGAGAACTTAAATGCACATTACTAAGAGAAAAAAGCCAATCTGAAAATGCTACATACCATATGATTCCAACCATATGACATTCTGGAAAAGGCAAAACTATGAAGTCAGTAAACAGATTAGTGGTTGCCAGGTGTTGGGGAAGAAATATGAATAGGCAAAGCATAGGAGGTTTTCAGGGCAGTGAGAATACTTTGTGTGATATTCAAATAGTATCAAAATGATGGATACATGCCATATACGTTTGTCCAAATTTATAGAGTGTACAACACCAAGAGTGAACTATGAAATTTCGGTGGCTATGCTATGTCAATGCAGGTTCATCAGTTGTAATAAATTGATGACTCGGGTGTGGGATGTTGATAATGCGGGTGGCTGTGCACGTGTGGAGATGGGGGCATACGGGTAATCTCTGTACCTTCCTCTCAATTTTGCTGTGGACTTAAAACTGCTCTAAATTTTCTTTGAGATAGAAAGCAAATTAATTGTTTTCTAGGGAGTGGAAATGGGGATTCACTGTAAATGGCACAGGAAGTGTTTTGGGGGAGGGTCATGGAAATGTTTTAAAACAAAACTGGATTGTGGTGATTGGCTGCACACCTCTGTGAATTTACTAAAAAATCTTTGCATTATACACTTAGAATGGGTGAATTTACAGTGTGGAAATTATACCTCAATAAAGCTGTTTTAAAAAGGGAAAACAAAATCTGATAAAAAGAGATAGGAAAGTCATGAAAATATTTTGATTGTTCAGAGGCTTACTAATTTTCTTGTTGAATATTTCAAAGAATGTTGAAGCTTAAAAATGTCATGCATGTTTTCTTTCACAAAAATATAAACTATTTTAATTTTTTTGGCCATTACTTTTTTGTCAGCAAGTAGCTCTCAGTATTGCAGTAACTTGGAAGGATTTTTGAGAAGAGAAACACACCTAAACCTTCTCTTAAAGATAAAGATGTCATTTTTAAAAAATGAGTGATAAAATATTTACCAAAAAAATCTTGTGCTGTGGAAAGAACATTTTTGAAAGAATTGTCTGGAAATGTTCCAATATTATGTGGTTTTCTTGCTAAAAGGGATTAGCTGACATTTTACTAAACTTACAGAAGTTGTTAACAAATTTTTACCAGACTGAAAAATTCCCAAATTAGTAATATCAGAGGTTATTTAACCAACTTACAAAACAATTATAACAATTTTTAAAAATGTTTGAAAACAAATGACAGCAGGAGAAATGAGAAATTACTACTTAAAATAAATATAGTCAGTCTAATAAATGCAGCCAATGATGCATTTTTCAACTGTTTAGCATTTTTACTGATGGGATTTTGAAGACAGAGGCATTTTTTTGTGTGTTGGTTTCCACAATATTGCCATCCCACAGATAATCACCTTGAACTTAGTAAGTCCTCAATAGATGAATAAAGAAATAAATGTCAACTAATAGTTATGCATAAGGATTTGGAGTTGATATAAAACTTGATGAATCAGGCAAGTAAATGGCATGAAAAGATGTGAGAACTGACGATGGATGTCCGAGTTACATCGATATTTAAGGGATGAACTGATTAAAAATTTACCATGAATAAGAGTAAGAGCAGACTACAATACGTGAAAGAATAAAGCTGTTTGAAAGTATTGCCACAGAAGAAACAGTAGAGTGAAATTTTATGAAGGATAGTTTAGTCAATATAAAAGACAGAGAAAATAAGATAAGGACTGGAAATTGTCCACTTGTTTTTGGTCAGGGGTGGCTTATAGGTAGAGCAGTGTCTATGTTTTCTTATTCATCCAGATTTTGAAAAATTAATTGGTTTCAGAAATGAATTATAGGTAAGAAATTAGAAGCACATAATATAGATACTTTTTTCAAGAAATTTTGCTGGAAAATAAGAGATAAGATAGAAGTTAGAATTCCTCTTTTTTTTAAATTTAACATTTAGGGAGAAATATTTAAATATGCTGATATTACAAAAGCTAAACTCTAGTGTAGAAGGAGTAGTTGAAGAATTGTAGGTCAAGTAGATCATTGATTTAGCAAGACATGCTTCCTCCAGTGAAACAGAAGGACAATATAAAAAGGACAGATGCAGATTGTAGGTGATAGGAAATGCTGAATATTGGGGACTCTTGGTATTTTCTGAATAGTAGGAGTTACAATTACCTTTCTAAAACTGAAGAGGCAAAAAATGTGTTTAAACACAAGTGTTGGAATAACCAGTTTATAAGATATGAGAAAGAATCGAATTGTACCGTGAGAAAGATTCCTGGACATTGCTTTCTCTAGGGGTGCTCAGCACCTGGGGATTGTAATAGAGGGGTCATGATGTTGTATATATTGAACTTGGTTAAAGAAAGACTGCAGAGTAGATGAATCAGAAGCAACATTGTCTTCCAAATGGTGTGCCTCAATAAAATCAGGACACTGCGGGCTGCAACCAGGAGTCACCTGCACATGACCTGTTTAGAAAAATATGACGGGTCTATTAAAAATTTTCTTGGCATTTAGAAGAAGTAATAGGCTGGTTTTGTCAGAATGAGTTCTAAACCATTCAGCAAAGGATATGCACAATCTAGAAGTTTTCTAAAGTATTATAGAAATATGATAAATAACATAATCACATGCCTTAGTTGATTTAGAGGTTTCAGAGTCACATTTTAAATGTGTAAGTTAGTCTGGATATCTTTTTAATGATATAGCTATTAATAAAACATTATGATAATTTTGGCTTCCTGCAAGGAAGAAAAAATGGTGATACGATTTCTGGAGTATTCTGGGATGTTTACCATTGCTCCATTATATGTAGAGAGTGATGCTGTTTCTCAATATTTGAATTAGTATCTATGAACATATAAAATGGAATTTGCAGACTTGCAAATCTCAGGACAAACTTATTTTACATGTTACTTTGTTTCTGTTAAATTAGTAAAATATTATAGTATCATAAGGGGGTAACCATACAAGTTCTATTAATGACCGTTACACTAGGGTAAAAAAATGGAAGAAAACTAGAGGAAAGCAGAAAATAAATCTTTCTTCATATTGGTTTAAGAATGTTTACTTTTTTTTACTAAGGATATTGTTACTGTAATGGCATAGTTTAATTTGAAGTCATTTCACAGTTTAAAATAATATGTCATTGCTATAATAGAACAGGCCTCCATGTGATTTATGGGCAATACAGTTTTCCCTGTTCATTACTTGAGCCAGTTATAATGTAGCAAAACCCTGGTGGCTTGGCATAATACAGGTTTGTTTCTTGTTCATACAGAATCTCCTAAGAGCAGGGTCCTGGTGACTCTCCGGGGCAATTACCCTTCAGGTGGTCACACTGCAGTCTAGGGGCTTTTTACCTTTGCCATTCCATCATCTTCGCATCAGAACCACTTTATAATCACTGTTGCTTGAGAAGAGAAAACCTGTAGGATTACCCACGGCTCTTAAGTGTTTTCATCATAGGAGTGACACACGTTTCATTGACTAAAACAAGTTATATAATCACACCTAACGTCAATGGAGTGAAAAAGTGCAGTCCTCCCTTGTAGCCACAAGGGGAAGAGAACCAGAAATATCAGGGTGCACCTGGAATGCCTATTCCTGCCATAAATTAACTTTGTCTCCTAATATTTTTATAGGTCTCAAGATGATAACATTGACATTAATCTTTTCTAATTAGTTATTGCTTCCCACATTTTCTACAAATTTCAAATAAACATGACTTGGTCACAGAACTTCACTGTCTTTTCATTTCTTTCTCCACATCCCCAACTTTTTATTTCTCTGTTCTGTCTGATTTTCTTCCTTTTCTGAATCCTTTTGCATTACTGCTTTCTTTTCTGTTTTTTTATTTTTGCTCTTCCTAGTTGGAAAGTCTATAGAACTACTGTTTTAATAACAGTTCATTGAGCTATATGATATTAAAATGTATTTCTGAATTATCACAAATGAAGTGGTGCTTAGTTCAGCCTGCTTTTGTACTGTCTACAGTGTCAATCTGTAGGAGGCTTCTTTGGCTCAACTTTATGTCTGTGAAATTCATCCCTGTTGTTGTTATGTAGTTGTGGAGCAATCCTTCTTATTGCTGGGGAACATTTCATTTGTAGATATACTCCAATTTATTTTAGTGTTCTACCGTTGATGGGCATTTGGGTAGTTTCCAGTTTGGGGCTCTTGTGAATAAAGCTTCTATGAATATTCTAGCAAAAACAAAAAAAACAAATGAAGTAATGCTTTGTTTTGTTTTTAGTTTTTATATGTATTAAATTTATTATAAAAGGTGATCTTTCAAAACAGAAGTAAAAAAAAAAATCAGCCTTTATTATATAATGTCAGGAATATTGCCACCCTGTGTTAAACAGAGTCTCTTTCTGATAACACGCAGTAAATAAATTCCAAGTGGGTCAAATAGATATATCTGAATTTGGAATTTATCTTTAGAATATTATCATGAAATTATATAAATATGTGTGTTCAAAGGTATTTTACCGTAGGATTTAAAAGGTCAAAAATCAGAGATTTCTTGTTACTAAAATTTGGAGATTGTTTGAATATGATATACTAATTCCATACAAAGGAAAATGCAGTAGCTTGTATAGATAAAGTAATAGATTATTAGATTAACAGAGTAAGTTATTTAAAATATTAAAATATATTGTAAAGTTGTACATCTTTATATGTAAGTAAATAGTTATATCAGACAAAGGCGTATATATGTATATCTTCTATACATTTCAGAGCGATTATCTCTGAGTTAGGTTAACCGTCATTTTCATTTTCTTGTTAGTGTTGTTATGTGCTTTCCAAATCATAAAATGCTTTTGCAATAAATTTTAAAAAGAACAAATGAACTTTTAAATTATTTTATGAGCATTCGACTTTGAGTCCAGGACTTGGGTTTTAATTTTTGCTCTACTATTTACTTGTTTTATATACTTCTTATAAAAGTTGTTCGAATATTTTCCTATTATTTTTGGGCTCTGTCAAACCATAAAGTTTAGAATACCACAACTGAATCTTTTAAATGAAACAAGTACATAAAGGAAACAATATAAAATTTATCCAAAGTCTAACAGGTAAGGTTTATATGTAATTTTAAGTCCTAACTAAAATATGAATGGCAATTCATGATAATTATATGAAACTTAGATATTATATTACTAAAATTGATGGGAAAATGAGTAAAAAGACGTTATATTTCTGCACAAATATATCTTTCCTGATTTTTTTCTGTTACATATTAATTTTCACACATTTTAGGGAAATATTCTTCATCAAATGGTGTTGAAATCAAGGATCATTGTATCCTCTTAGTCTTTGTACACTCAACCTGTGAACTGCCACTCCATTACTCATTTCTCTTTTTATTTTTATGTACATTACTTTTGTTTTAATTCCAACATCCCCAGCTCGATCCAGACATTCTCTACTTCTTATCTCAACTCACTTGTGTTTACCCAGAATTCTGTTCAGTCCACCTCTCAGTGCAAACCCACCTTGCAGAAAACCCATCTCCAATCCAACTCTCAACAAATAAAACTGGAAATTCTCATGGATTTTTTACTTGTCCTTACATGATTTATCTCTGATCCCATGTGCCCACTACTGTAGTCTTCTGCCTAGCTTTGTTTCACCGAAATGACATGTTTTTGCTAAACCATAAATGGCAGTTCTGCTGCCAATGCTCATCAAAGGCTGGTGGGCCCAAAACAACTTCAACAGCCTTTTGGCAGAACAAATCAGGTTATGTAAATTACATCTGACTTACGTCTCTTCTTCCTGACTCACCCATGACCTCCAGTGAAATAAACATTCAAGACACGACAGAGCCAAAATAAGAATGGTATAAACTAGTACTTTCTACCTTTTCCCAGCAAACTACATATGAAAAGTGTTTATATTTATAGTGGAAAAAATGTCCAATGGCAGTAAATCAACAGAACTCTTATACCATCATGTGTGATCATAGGACAGAGGAAATCAATAACTCAGGAACATCGGTAGCCTGTTTACAGTCTTGCTACACTGATTGAAAGTATCAGGTTAGGCAATAAAAAGGGAGAAAACTGGACTGTTCCCTTACTTTTTCCCCCTCAAGACCATTGGAAAGCATACTAAAGAAAGGCATTTCCTGCTTCTTCACTCTTTAAAATGAACATGACTGTCAATGGATGCCAAATTTGTTTTTCCCTTAACTTGTGATTGCAAATACATACAGTGTAGTTCGTAAAATAAACAAATATTAACTGTACAGCTCAGTGAAATTTATATCCTAATGAAAAAGACACAAATTATTGAATTATAGAACATGTCTAGAATTTTCCATTGTGCCCATACCAAATTAATTTACAACTAAGGTAACCCCTGTTTTGACACTTAAAAACCTCAGTTAGTTTTGCCTGTTGTTGAATTAATATAACTAAAACTCTGCAATTAATAGTTGTTTTGGGGAATTCCCTGGCAGTCCAGTGGTTAAGACTCCGCACTTCCACTGAAGGGGGCACGGGTTCCATCCCAGATTGGGGAACTAAGATCCCACAAGCTGTGTGGCATGGCCAAAAAAAAAAAAAAAAAAAAGTTGTTTTATCTGCTTCTTTTCAATACAACATCTCTGTGATTACTCTATGTTTTTGCATATATCAGTAGTCTGTTTTTGTTGTTGCTATTTGTATCCATTGTAATAGTATAATATGTCACAATTTATCCGTTCTGTTGAAAGACATATAGGCTGCTTCCTATTTTGACTATTAAAAATAAAACTGTTTTGAAATTATTTTTTATGTCTATTCGGTGAATGTATTCACTCGTTTCTCTTAGACATATACTTAGGATCAGAATTGTTGGATTTGAGGTTGGCATATGTTTAGCAACAGTAAATGCTACTAAACAAGATTTCAATGTGATTAAAATGACTTATAATCTCACCAGCAATGTAGGTGACTTTCACTTGCTTCATATTCTATCATATACTTGGTATTGTCAATCTTTTAAGTTTTATCTATTCTCATATGTGTGTTGGTTTCACGGTAGGTTTGATTTTCATGCCCATAATGATTAATACCATACATATTGGCTATTTGAATATATAATCAGCTCTCCACATCCATGGGTTCTGCATCTAAGGATTCAACCAACTGCAGATCAAAAATATTGAAGAAAAATATTCCATAAAGTTCCAAACAGCAAACTTGAGTTTGTCAGGCACCAGCAACTATTTACATAGCATTTACATTGTATTAGGTATTATAAGTAATCTAGAGATGACTTAAGGTTTACTGGAGTATGTAATTAGGTTACATGAAAATACTACATGATTTTATACAAGGGATTTTAGCATCTGTAGATTTTGGTATCTTCAGGGTGACCTGGAACCAACCTTCCAAGGATACTGAGTGACCACTATAGTCTTTTTAGACATGCCTGATCAAGGATCAGCCCTGTTTAAGAAATCAAGTTCTTTATTCTCAATTATCGATAGTTTTAGAATATTTCTTTTTAAGAGTTGCTTTTCAGATATACATGATGGAATATCTTAATGCTTTAATGGTATATCTTGATTAAGAGATATCCTTAATATTACTTAAGTATAATTCATCTTTTTGTTTCTTTTATGTTTAGTGCCATTTTTAAACAATTTAAGTAATCTTTGCATACCTCAAGGTCATGAAGATACACTACTATGTTTTCTTGTAGAAACTTATTTTCAATTTACCTTTGATAATAAAACCTAACAGCAACATTACACATAAGAGATATTGCAGAAAAAAATGTCTCATAAATATCAGTGCAATGATCACAACTCAAATTTAGACAAATTATATTCAGCAGTAATTTAAAATGATAATATAATCATGAACAAAATGATTTATTCCAGAAAAAATTTGGAAATCAGAAATGTAATCTGTTGTATTAATAGAATAATGGAGAAAATAATGCAATCATTTTAATAAATGTCGAAAAAAACTGATACAATTAAAAATTTATGTCTAAGTAAAATTTTAGCAAACTAACTCTAGGCCAGTAAGATTTACATCATTATCAGTAGTAAAAGTATTGCTAATAATATCACTAGTAACAATACTAACAGCAAGAGCAGTAGTAATTAGCATTGTAGGCATAGCAGCACTTGTTTAAAAATATGCTTTATATGTGCATATATACATATATAAAATATATGCATATTTCATTTCTTATTTTAAAACTGTTATGGTTCAGTGTACAAAAATATTCATGTGTGATTATATATGTCCTTAAATTCTAAAATTTTATGGAAAAGCGAAGTATAAAATCAGTACATCTAAAATAACATGAGAAGCTCCTACATACTTTTGATTGAATTTTCATTAAATTTTGACCTAAGAAGAAACTAAATTTAAGAAAGAGCATTATAAGCAATTATAAAACACAGTGATATTACATGCAATGATATCTCTTGTTCCAGAGACACAAAAGTCTTGCTGGCTTTATATAGAAGAGAAATATCCCACACTAGTCTTCTTTCAGCAAGTATGGTGTGACCAAGGAGACAATGACTAATCTAGAGTAAATTCAGTGACTCTTTTCACAAAGGTGCTGCGTATGGTTTACTTAACTGGGAGACAATGCCCATCCTTTAACCCTGAGATATTGATTAGATAGGAACATCATAAATCTTTCTCCCTCCCTTGCAGAAATTAAAGGAGACTCTCTCCCAAAATCTGACCTGGCTGAAATACAAAGGAAAGATAATCAGTAAATTCAAAGCCACCTCTAGGGTTTTGTAGATAAAAGTGAGTTATTAATTCATGGGATGGTTGTGTTACAATCTGAATTTCATTTCAGTTTCTTGGATCCTGATATAGTTCTTTGAGAATGTCAGTCCATCTCCATTTACTGGTTGAAAAAAAATTACAAAAACTTTCCAGTGAATTTCTTAGTGAATTTTAGGTATTTTATATTGTTTTGGTGTCCTATTTTATTTTGTTTTGTTTTTGTTAGCCTGGTTATTCTCTTCATCATATAGTATTTGGCTTATCCAAGTGTGTATGTAATATTGACCAGGAGAGAAAAAGATAAAGGGCATCAGAAAATTTACTGTGGTCTTTTATGCTGCAAACATGCATCTTAAGAATAAATGTGAATAACGCATGAACATATATTATTAAAGGCTATTTATCGAAACACTTTAATAATAAGGAAAAATAAAAAAACAATAAAAATATACAAGAAGACTGGGATTATTTGGCGGGGGGAAATGGTTAAGTCATTGTGGTATTGAAAGTACATTTAATGGCATTGAAATATTCAGTGTTTTTCTGCAAGAATGTAGTGTGTCATATATTATATTTCATAAATACTTCAGTTAACTTGTTAAAATATATATCTTTAGAGTATATATAACAATAAAGATATTGGGGAAAAGAGTGTTTCTGTATGTTTATTTATTTGTTTGCAAGTTGTATCCTTCTTAAACTATTTGGCTTAGACAAGAGTACATTTTTGTGAGGGTTTGAAGAAAAATGGAAGAGATCACAAAATTTTTATGTTCCTTTTTTACCAACATGCACCCATATCAAATTTATTTTCACTCTCTCCTCAGTTATTAAGTGAGAAATACTGTGTAAAAGTATTTTTTTAAATGTATAGATGTGGTTTATATGACAGACATAAATTCTTATACCTGGATGGATTATGGAAAACTTTAATAAAGATCCTGCTGCTTTCTAGCCTCATGGAAACTGAAAAATTTCTAGAATTTGGACATAGTGGTCAATGCATGAAGCAGTCAGATTCATGAGAAATACTGGGTAAAATCAAGGGTTGAAAAGGCAGTATTTGCTTCCAGGAGTCTGGTGAGTTTCCATCTTTGGTTTAGATATGGTGGAAGAAGGAAATAGACATAAGGAAAGTTTGATAAAACTGCAAAAGTTCAATGTACAGTAAATTGAAAGCCATTGTCTGTGCTAGTGGTAAAAGATTACTGGATATTTGTTGTATGTGTTCATCCAGCATCTATTTTCATTTTTTCTGGAAACAGTGACTTGATTTTACCTACAATAATATTGTTCTATACCTCCATCTCAAAGGACACAATCACCTTTGATCACAGTGATTGGCTGAGGCATAAACCTGATCTGAGTTACCCATTTGGAGCTGTGACTTTCGCTAAAGCTAAATGTTTTTCCTATAGTTGCTAGATGGCCACATTTTAGAAGTGTTTTCCTGACAATACAGTGGAAGACAGAAGGGCAGGAGTTGAGAGAGAGAGAGAGAGAGAGAGAGAGAGAGATACAGAAAGACACAAAAATAGGCTCAGTCTATGTCCTGATTTATTAGTGAGTCAAAAAATGCACCTGGGTCAGTATATGCCTTGATATAACAGATGGTGATAAAATAAATTCATTTCTTTTAAAACCAGTCTGAATTGAATTTATGTACTTAGCAGCCAGGAGAGTCCTAATATAGAAGGGAACTTAATATATCCATTTAAATTCTGAAAGGATTCGAAGAGAAAGCAACACATTTGAGTTAGAGGCAGTGAAGTCTAAAAATGTGAGCAGCCTAAATGAAAGGAGAAAGAAGGTCATAAAGATACATAATCTGTTCCTTCCTTTATGCATCTGAATTTAACCGACTTCAAACTGGATTCAGTCTCCAGTGTATAATCAACTGGCAGGCATGGGTGACAGAAATGATAAAGTTGTTGCCAATGAGTTTAGCCCTGCTTCATGTTATTTACTCCTTATTCTTGCCATGATTGTACTACTCTGGTATTTTGCTATCTTATGGAAGAAATGCTCTTCTTTCAAGTGAGAAAACCATATCTTTGTTTAGCAAAATATAAAGAATATCTAAGATGGTGTAAACCTCCAAGAAAATATTAGAAAGAGTCACTATTAATAATTAACATTTGTAATTATGCTAGACATTGTACTAAGTAGTATATAAACTATGTCAGTAAATCTTCAAAACAACTATATTTGCTTTCTAAATGAGTAGACCTAGTCTCAGAATGATTAGGCCATCTTTCCTGGGTTATGAAACTGTGAATGGCAGAACCCGTTTATGGAACAGATACTCTAGCAGTGCTATGCTCCACAGCAGTCTTTTCTGAACTGGGAATATGGTCACAGATTCGACCTATCCCAGAATACACACTCTTTTGTAATGTGACTGCACTACACATCTCAACAAGATATAAGTATACATATAACTGATTCACTTCATTGTACAGCAGAAACTAACACAGCTTGTAAGGCAATTTTACTCCAATTAAAAAAAAAAAAAGATGATGAGTCCATTCTCCACATTCTTGAATCTGGGCTGGACTTTGATGAACAGGATGTGGCAGATGTAACATTTTCAGGCTTTGGGTCCAGGCCTGAAAAAGACTTGCAACTTCCACTCTCACCCTTTGGGAATTTTGCTATCACCTAGGGAAGTATCCTTAGCATCCTGGATGAGACTACTTAGCAAAAGATAGCCCACTGATTGCCTGAACCCCTGCCAAGCATATGAGTGAAGCCATTTTTAAACCAACAAGTCTCAGTCAAGCCGCCAGGTGGCTGTAAGTCTCATGAGTGACCACAGATGAGACCAATAGGAAAACTGTACAGTGGAGCTCAGCTCAATTTGATAATCGAACCACGAGCAAATAGAAGGATTGTTTCTTTAAGACACTAAATTTTGGAATGGTTTATTATCTGGCAATAAATAACTAATACAGATCCCATATATTGATATAGTTAAACATGAATATTGTTTTGTGCAGGTAGAGTGGATCCCCACTGGGATACTAGG
Organism: Lipotes vexillifer; assembly: GCF_000442215.2. Taxonomy (NCBI): domain Eukaryota; kingdom Metazoa; phylum Chordata; class Mammalia; order Artiodactyla; family Lipotidae; genus Lipotes; species Lipotes vexillifer. Next base: position 629,219 of record NW_006788130.1, read on the forward strand.
CAAAATTCCTAAAAACAAATTCACTCAAGTAATATTAGCATATAATTACTAAGCTGTCAATGTGGTTTGAAAAGACCTAGAATTTTCTAGAATAAAAGAAAACATTTTATCAGCATATTTTAGAGCAAATTAAATGAAAAATATAATTAATCTTAAAGAGTATATAAAAATTGGTATGCTGATTGAATGTAATATTAGAATTACCTATTAGATATATCAGTGCATGTGTTAAAATATAACAAGGTTTTTTATTACATGTAAGCTACATTCTTTTTTTTTTTTATAAATTTATTTATTTTTGGCTGAGTTGGGTCTTTGTTGCTGTGCACGGGCTTTCTCTAGTTGTGGTGAGTGGAGGCTGCTCTTCGTCGTGGTGCGCAGGCTTCTCATTGTGGTGTCTTCTCTTGTTGCGGAGCACGGGCTCTAGGCACATGGGCTTCAGTAGTTGTGGCATGTGGGCTTACTTTTAATGATAGTTTAGAGTTAATTCTGTTTTAAAAAGATTACTTAATTAAATTCTCATGCAAACCCTATGACGTAGCTGCTATTATTGCTATCATGCAACAGAAAAAGAAAAGAAAGTGGAATAAGATCAAACCAGATGCTCGGTCACCCTTGTTGTGTCCTCCGCACAAATTATGCTTTTTAAAATCCCATTTGTCTGTTCATGCATTTTCAGTTCTTATATTGAAATGCCTATTTTTGAACAGTTGAACTTTTGGTTGTCTACAGATATGCAGACAATTTGCAAAAATAACATGTTGATTGTCAGAGTGTACCTATAGCCTAAATAAGTGTATCTAAAGAGAAAAATTGTATAAGGTTTTGCTAGCAACATACTTTAAATGCGTTATGCATTATTTAAATAATCTTCTATGGGATATGTAGATTTTAAAATGTATACATTCTCCCTCATTGTTTAAAAATCATAAAAACATGCTATAAGCCTGAAATGGTCAATTTGCTCAGTTTTATTTATTTTATATTCAATTGCAGAAAAGTAATTCTGAGCCATCTGGCTGCTCAAAGAAAGTGAAAACTTGCATTCTATTTTGTGTTCTCTTTTGAGAGTAAGTTTTGCTTTTTGGTTTATGATGCGTATTACAGAATTTCAAGCACTGGATAATTGCAAATTACTAGTAGCAGGTGTGCAGACCATTTAGTTACCAGTTTATAATATAAAAATACATTAAGAAAATGGTTAATTTTTTATCATTCAGTTTTCTCTCATATGAGTACATTATCATTTTATGAGATAAAGGCTTTATTTTCAGCTGATTTATCTAACAAGCCAAAGTATCTAGGATGATTTCCAAGAATAAAACAGATGACATATACATATAATGTCATGCTTGGCATAAAGTAAGGGCTTTAATGAATAGCAGCTGCTATATTTATGGTTATAATTCAAATTAACAAACTATAGTAGGTATTAAACAATAAACACATATACTGTAATATATGTTAAATACTTACTTTTTTGTTGGTTTTATCTCCTCCTGCCATCACCCAAACTCATCAGAAAAGAACTTGTATCTTTCGGCTTTATTAAACCTTCAAAACCATTATTGATGTTAGGTGTAACAGGAATGTATCCTGTTCATCAGATGTTTTGCTTTTGTACCTTTTTTTCTTCCTAATGTATTTGAGAATTGCTCTGTCAAGTTCCACAAAAGTGTGCTGGGGCTTTAAATGAAAACATGTTGAATTTATAGATGTTGCTAATATCACGGGCCATCATCATTGGTCACTATGATTTTTTTAACTGAATTATAACTAAAACTTTGTTTCTTGTATGTGCGTGTGTTTTTGCAATGGCTTCTCTTCTGTTTCAAAAAAAGGAAAAAAAAGTGGAAATCCTTACAATGGTCTAGAAAATGAAATGGGCCCCTGGTTCTGACCTTATTTCCTGCTATTCTCTCTCTTGTTTGGTCACTCACTCTGTTCCAGCCAAATAGTCTCTTTTAATGTTGCTTAAACCTGTCACATCCCAAGAATGTTTACACCTCAGTACCTTTCTCCTGCTTGTCTTTCCTTAGATAGTTACACTGAGGTCTTGCCCAATAATTTTATTTAAAATTTCACCTATCCCTAACAGTATCTTTTTCATAATTCAGTTTTAGTTTCCTCCATGTAACTTATCAGTATCTGATAAAACATATATTTTATTTTACTTGTTAATAAGCTTACTATCTGTCTCCCCTCACGAGAATAAAAGTTCCATGATGGTAACATTTTTTGTCTTTTTTATCATTAGGAGATTTCTGGTGCTTGTATCTGTATCTGACATGTAGTGAGCATACATTAACCAGTTTTTCTACATTAACATTGCCCTGAGGATTGGGGACCAATAGACAACACTCTCTCTCTCTGGTATCCATTCTCTGAGATGCTCCCCTTGATTCCTGTGTCTTTGGTATAGTTAATATTCATATCTCTGTGGGTGAGGTCCTCTCCCACATTGTGACATGTTTGGTCTGTGTAACCAACAATGATGGTATACTTCCCCTGAGATTAGGTTACACAAGGCATGTGAACCCCTTTTCTCTTTGTCATCACTTGCTGAAGTTAATCACTGTGTGCTCAGCAGCTCTAGGAGAGCCCTCTTGGGTTCTTTAAGGTCTCCTACCAAGAGGCCCAAAGGAATGAGGAATCAAGGCCTTCGGTGAACAGCCCTGGGAGTGAGTGGAAGGTCATCCTTCAGTCCCAGTCAAGCCTTCAGAAGGCTCAGTAAGAATCTTGCACCAGAACCATTCAGCTATGCCAGTCCCCTTAAAGACTACAGAGATAAGAAAAATTTTATACCACTAAATTTTGGTGACATGTTATGCAACAATGAATGGTTAATATACTATATCATACATATAATCAGTAATATAACCCCTTTCTGTAATAGGCTAAAGTTAAAAATAAACGCTTGCCAGTATTGCATAGAGTTGAAATACAGAATCATTTACATAGATTTTATCTTTAGTTTTTTCATAATTGAGAAACAATCACTTATTTTGCCCCTATTCATATCTTAGATGAAACATCTTAGATGAAACGATCAGTGGAGTAATACACATTGTCAGATGATTTTTATAATACTCTCCATAGACCTGGGAGGGACGGATGACAAAATTAAATCATAAATAGAGTTGATCCTCATTATTCACTGGTTCCATATTTGTGAATTTAACTACTTGCAAAAATTTATTTTTAACATGAAAATCAATACTTGCGTGGCACTTTTGCGGTCATTTGAGGACATGTTTAGAGTGGGGACACATTTTTAGTCTCCCTGTGCTCAAATTACCAACTGAGGTCAAATGAGGAGAACTTCTGTCCTCTTGCTTCAGCTCTCCTACTAGGTAAAGTCTCTTTTTTGTGGTCTGTTTATAGAGCGCCACATTTTTCACATTTTGTGCTTTGTGTTAGTGATTTCACTGTCTTAAGTGGCCCTGGATAGCAGAACTGAAGGGTTGTACAGGGTTTCCAAAAACAAGGAGGCTGTGCTGTGCCTTGCAGAGAAACTACATACCTTTAAATACAGCTATCTTTAAACAGAAAGACACACAATACAAACTTATGTATTAACCAGTTGGTGACAGCGTCTCTCTGTATTTCTCTAGGAGCAAATGTTTCAGCATTTGTAACAATTTCATGCAATACAATTAATGTGAATAATGAAAATTGACTGTTTTAATTTAATATAATACCAAATGTAGACACAGCCTAAATTTTTCACACAATAGTCTCACAAATGCCATTGACTTTTGCTCATATATAAAATATAAGATATGTATTAAGATCTTTGAAGAAAAAATGTTTTTAATTATTACTTGAGATTATTACCCAGAAAAAAACAAGAGTATTCATGCCTGTAATTCTTAACTAAGATGAAAAAGTTTTGAAATATCTTTCATCTAGATATAATAATTTTGTTAAACTTAGGATATCACAAATTTATTTTAATTAAAACAATTTTAAACCTTGTTTACAGTAAGAATCCAGATGAAGAGATTACACTTAAAATTATTCCCTTTATATAAATATGAGCTACTCATTTCTAATTTTATAAAATTTGCTTTTGTTGTTTATGGAGGTGTGTTGACATATGAACTTTTACTTCATTATCAATTTAGCATATTTTAAACATGAATTATCCAAAGAACTACCAAGCATCCAAAGAATTACTAACCACAAAAAGTAGAATTTAGATAGTTGAAATTTCCTATAAGTGACATTAAGATGAAAATAGTCATTTAATATTACAAAATGTAAGTAAAAAATTAGCTTTGTATTAGCTACAATAACCAATAAAAAATCTGTTTCAAAGTTTTTGTACAGGAATTGTTTTTTTGTTTGTTTGTTTTTGTTAATTGGCAAACTTTCCTATGACAAATTACCAATAATTTGGAGAGGGAGTAATGAGGTGGAAGAAAACCCTCAGAAATAGGATGGTTTGATGGAAGTCTGAGATCCTAAAACATTTCAAGATTGTAAAGCTTTAAGAATTTTAGTGAGAAATAAGTGATCTTCCGTAAGAGGAACATGTCTTCATATCATGGCCTTTTCCCTAAGCATATTTCACTGGTGCTGTTTTTGTTCTTTTTTTTTTAACCCCCAGAATCACCATAATCAATCCCCTAATCCTTGTCTCAGAGAGCAATATAGAAAAGCCTTCGGCTCTTTTGTCTTTTCATCATCACAGATCTTCAGGAAGTGTTTTTTCCTTATATTTTAAGTCAAAAATTTTTTTCCTTCCTGAACACATTTCAGATTAATATTTCAGACCACAATCTTTGGCTTTTTCCCCCTTAGCTTGCAAGTTTAATGAGTAATTCCAACTGAACAGGTTTTATAGTAAGGAAACTCAAATTAGAACTTTTTGTAGTACCTGTTTTAATAATTAAAAAAATCCACAAATTGTCTGTGTTAATTTGTGTGTATAATGGGGAGAAGCATGTGTGTGTACACGTGTATTTTTTTTTAATTAATGTATTTAGTCAGTCAGTTAGTCACTGAGTCATTGATATATTCATTTACACATGGTCAGTGCCAGGGATTTTATTGGACACATGGTCCCAAACTACAAATCACTATAGATTTAAAGTTTTAAAATTATTTTACAAGTCAAGAAATAAATGTGTATTACTTTATTGTTATGTGTATAATAGATAAGCTTACATGGAATGAAGTTAAACATTGGAATGCTTAATTTCAGTGTTCCAAGGCTAGTATTTCATAATATATCATGCTCCCGCTGATTTGATATCACTTAGTTATGACCATTTTTGCATCCTGGAAGCTAACCATATTATTATTGCTTCTTACATTAAAAAAAAAAAATTAAATTAAATTACTTTATTTCTTTGGCTGTGCCACGCAGCTTGTGGGGTCTTAGTTCCCGGACCAGGGACTGAACCCGGGCCTCTGGCAGTGAAAGTGCTGAGTCCTAACCACTGGACAGCCAGGGAATTCCCATACATTTCTAACAGTGTATATTTAAATATAACTTTGGAAGGTCTATTTATTTATGGCTCGTGTATGGACAGAGACTGTAAGGCAGCACCCATGAGCTCTGCCTCCCAGTGTTCAAGCCCTTCGAGGGGCAAGGCACCTGTGACTTGCTTCTAACCAACAGAATACAGCAAAGAGGATGGAGTGTCACATCCGTGATTAGGTTACATTAGATGAGGCTCTATCTTGCTGGCCAACTTGCTTAGAGGCTTTCCTTGCTGATGGATAAATTATGTTTCCATGGCAAGGAACTGCAGGCAGCCTCTAATTACAGAGTCAGGGCTCTGGATTCCAGCCTGCAAGAAGCTGGGCTTCTCCCTCATCCAGCTGCATGGCAATGAAGTCTGCCAAAACCTGGTTGATCTTCAAAGTGGCTTCTTTCCTCCAAGAGCCTCCAGATGGGAACAGAGCCTTACTGACACCTTGACTGCAACCTCATGAGACACAAAGCAGAGGACCCAGTTAAGCCACGCCTAGGCTTCTTACCGCAGAAACTCTAAGATAACAAAGAGGTGCTATTTTAAGCTGCTAATAAGTCTGTAGTAATTTGTTAGTAATAGAAAATTAATACAGTTTAAAAAATAAGTAAACGCATGTAAGCGTGAAATGAAATTGAGAAAAATCATTGCCAAGGCTTTAGTTGCCAGGCTTCATGAAAACCATAAATTAAATTAAATTAAATTAAAATTTTAAAATAGTGTAATAGAGTTCATTAGGCTGAAATTTTTTCCATTTTTTGCCTTTATAACTCTTAAAGAAAAAAGAAAACACTCTGACTTTCTTAAAAACTCTTAACAATATTAAATTTAAAAGAAAGATTTAGAACATATATCTACACAAACTCAATTACTGTTTTCCACCTAAAAACAAAAACCAAAAACCGAAAACAAAGAAAAGAGACTTGAATATGTCTTAAAAGTTTAAAGCAAAGAAACAAGAAATAACTTCAGACTTGTGTACAAACAATGCTCATTATGACACTTTCAGGATATTTTTAAAGAAGCAATTCATTGTAGATAACAATATTTTCTGCATGAATTTTTTGAGTCGTGTTATAAATAAATTATCTCAAAATGTTTTTATGACGTGATCTATTTTTAATGAAAATTTACACTGAGGTATCTGCCTGATTTCATTTAATAAATTAATATTGAAGTTGTCTTTTTAAAGGTAGCTTCAAGAAGTGAGCAAATTCATTCTGTGAAAAATCTAAAGTAAAAATTTTGCAGTTATTTTATCAATACAGACATGGCAATAAGTATGAGTTACAGGGGAAAATAATGTCTCTGTAGAACCAACTAATGATTAAATTGCACAGTAATCAAATTCACTAGGGATAAAAAGAGGAGCTTAAATGTATGACTTTCTTCCAACACAGACTGCACTAGTGTTCTCTTCCTAGGAAGTAGTATAACAATCATTCAGAACAAGGGCTCTAAGCATATGATGGCTGAGTTTGGACTTGGGTTTCCTAATTCGCATGTGAAATCCTGGATATGTCACTTCTCTAGCGGGCTCAGTTTTCTGAGCAGCGTGATGGGGTAATACCTAGGGGATGGATTGCTGAGAGTATTAAATTAGACTTATGCATATAAAGTACTTGGCATGATTCCTGACACATAGTTCAGTAGGTCAGTATAGTTATTGTTGTAGCTGTTAATATGATTATAATCTTCACTGAATTTATGCTCTAAGACTCTGCGTTATTCCAAATGACAACTAATCTGATTAAATAAACTACTCACTATTTTAGTATTTTAAAACAAATGAAAAAAAGAAATTAGATTCACCACAAAAAAATTAATGAACAAACAAAAAAACAAAACCTAAAATAGTCTTCACTCCCCTCCTCAGATAAAATTGGTGTGACTCCTGCTTTTCAAAACATCCAGAAATGTATGGGGTGATTCTCAGATTGAAGAAAATACAGTATAAATATTTGAGGGGAAACTAAGGAAGTTTTTGTATTCTTATTTAAGTAGGTACCTACCATATGAACATTTTTATGACTACAAACCCCCCTTGAAGTTTTTATATTGCAAAACATATCTAAGTTTCTCATATAACTGATTGTATTGCAATTACATGTTCAGTTATTGTTATTGCTCAGTGTAAAATTATTTTAACAAAGTAAAGAAAATAAGGGGAACCAAGCAGAACTATAAATCACGGGCTCATAGATTTAAAAGGCAAAAAATAAACAAAAGTAGAGATTTAACTGATGAATGAAAATCAGAGGGTAACTTAGCATTTCTTCAAAGTAACCCCAACCTTAATGCTGAAGCCTCGTAATCTTTCATAGCACATTCAGCCAGAGTTTCATATAAAGGCATTTCAATTTAATTTAAATTAGCTGAAACGATCAGATAGCTTTTTCTCTCCTAAATGACTTGCTTTTGCAATGGATATAAAAGCTATTAGCTTTTTTTGTTTTAAAGCACAGATGAGGTATGAAGATTTGTCTCTTGAGGTACACACTGATTATTAACAAAGAGGTTGTAAAAATTGAACACGACTTTCAGCCAACACAGTAACACAGACTCTGCTAAGTGACAAGTGACATTAAGAGCCTTTGGGACACAGGTCTCTGTCAGAGGAAGGAGATCCATGTGGGTATAAAGGGACTGCAATATTACCATGAGATAGAAGTTTAATGTCATTTCTTACCTGAGGATTATAGTCAACTAAAGAGAACTTGTTCAAGAGATGGTTATGACATCTGATTTTGTTAAACTCTTGCCTGACTTGTGAGTCATCTAAAGAACTCCAAAATCATTTTCCATTTTCTTCAAAGCGTTCGAAAGCTTCTTGTTCAGTTTTTAGCTCTAGTTCACCTCGTAATGATGACAAAAATATCTCCATGTTATCAGTCTATTTTCTTTAATTAATGGTGCCGCAGACTCCTTAAACTCTACAGTAACTTAAGTACACATTCAGGTGTCACACCTTGGACTTTGCCATTGCTCCCAACTGCCGCAGCTTTCAAATCCCCTGTTGAATCATGAACTCCTGTCTTTCAGTCTTTCTTATAACAGCTCCCTTTCTCTTCTCAAATGCTTAGTGTTTCTGCCCTTCACACCAGGTTCTGTGATTTTATGATCTACAGCTCAATTAATATAACAAATTAGACATTTTATAATGCATTTGTCTTTTGAATCCTTTAACCCACAACAAATTCCCTACTATTTTTGCTTTGATAACTTTAAGGTACTAGTATTCTAGCATTGTTCCTTAATGAGAGTTTTAGAACAGAGTAGAGAATGCAGGAGAGTCAGACCTACTATCATTCAGTTTTCTTGTCTTCTCAGGGCCCTTTCTGTTATTCAGGGATAATTAAATGAAATCTTTATGTCTTATGCACCCTGTCTTTGCTTTCTCTTGAATTGATTCAATTCTCACTTCTGTGAAGACGTTCTATAATTGATAGCTCTAACGCTGATTTTCTAATGAACTCCCTATGTATATATAATCTACCAGTTAATTCTTTAAGTACAAAATTTTTAAATAATCATCTACTCCCTTCTATAACCAATTCTTGCTATACACAAATATATTTTCTATATAATGTTTAGACACTATATATTTTTCTATATAATGTTTAGACAGAATAATCCCTTGATCCATTATTTATTCCTGTGTGTATGCCATCACTCCCTTACTTAACAATATTTACTAAACACCAACAAGCCAGGCAGTACCACTAATGGTATGACAGAAAGATGAAGAAGGCATATTCCCTGTGCGAAATGACTTAATAGTCTAGTATAGAAGATCTAGAGACAGGTATTTAAAAAGTACCATAGCAAGTTCAGTAATAAAGTCCCAGCCAAGAATGGTGGGTAATAGGAATAGAAAACAAAGTGCAATGTACAGAATAGATAACAAAAAGTGAAAGTAAATAAAAGAACATAATCATAGGTGTGTATGTAGATAATGTTTGTAGAATGTATTTGTAGAGAATTGGCTATCATCATCTAAGTGGTAAACAATGTTTCTAAATAATTATACTCAAAACATCAATTATTTTGTTTTGCTGTCCTTTACTTCATGCAGTTTGAGTCTTCTGTGTTCGTCTAGCACCTAGTGTATATCTCTGTAAGCATCATATTTCATTGTAATTACAGATTTATTGTACATGCCATTGTCTTCCATTATACAGGTTATTGGTGTTAAAGGCAACATTATATTTGACTTTGTATATCAGCATCTAATTCAGTGTTTTGAATGTATATGACCTTGAGTAAATGTTTGCTGAATGGATCTTTAATCATCCAAGTTTCAGTTGCCTAGACCATGGATTCTAGAGAGTCCCAATGCCAATGGTTGGATTTTTGACTCAGCTTATTTCTGGCACCATATACTTGGGCTATTATTTGAGCTCTCTTCCTCAGTTTCCTTATCTGTAGAATGAAATGTACCACTTCTAGGATTATTGTGAAGATTGATTAATTTGAGCATTAAGAACAGACCCTAACAATAGACTGTTACATAAGATAGCTGTTTTATTACACTCTTTCTTTGTTGTTTTAACTGTTACTCCTCTGGTCACATGGGCACACACACACATCTATTCTCTCTTTTCTTGCGATAGTTTTCTAACTGATTTTTGTACCATCAGCATTTCTCTCTCTTTTTTTTTTTCTTTTTTCTGTACGCGGGCCTCTCACTGTTGTGGCCTCTCCTGTTGTAGAGCACAGGCTCCGGACGGGCAGGCTCAGCGGCCATGGCTCACGGGCCCAGCCGCTCCACAGCACGTGGGATCTTCCTGGACCGGGGCACGAACCCGTGTCCCCTGCATCGGCAGGCGGACTCTCAACCACTGCGCCACCAGGGAAGCCCTCTTTTTTTCTAATATATTCTTCACACTACCATAAGAATTCATGACCTAAAACCCACTTACAATCCCATGGTTTTCATCATTTAAATTTATACTGACTGTAATTCCATCCCTTCAGTCTGGTATTCAAGAATCTCTACAAAATATAACAAATTCCTTTTCAAGAATTGTTTTCTTTTTTTAACAAGCTTTTTGAAATATAATTCAGATACTATATAATTCACACACTTAAATGGTACAATTCAGTGTTTTTTTTAGTATATTCATTGATGTGTACAGCCATCCCCACAGTCAATTTTAGAACATTTTCAACACCTCAAAAAGAAACTCCATATCATTTAGCTATCACCCCACTATCCTCCCATTACTTCCCAACCAGCGAACACTAATCAACCTTCTGTCTGCACAGATTTCATATGAATGGAATCATATATATGTCATCTTTTGTGACTGGAACTGGCTTCTTCCAGTTAACATAATGTTTTCAAGGTTCATTCTTGTTGTGGCATGTTTCAGTATTTTGTTACATTTCCATTGTAAGGATATACTACATTTTGTTCACGCATTTGCCCTTTGATGGACATTTTGGCTGTTTCTACCTTTTGGCTATTATGAATAATGCGGCTATAAACATTTATGTACAAGTTTCTGTATGGACATATATTGTTATTTCTCTTGGGAATATACACAGCAGTGGAATTGCTGGGTTATATGGTAACTCTGTGTTTAACAGTTTGAGGAACTGCCAGACTGTTTCCCAAAGCTGATGCACCATTTTACCTTCCAACCAGTAGTATATATGGGTTCCAATTTCACTCATTCCTTGCCAACACTTGTTGTTATCTGACTTTTTAAATTCTAGCCATCCTAGTAGATTTGAAGTGGTATCTCACTGTGGTTCTGATTTGCACTTTTCCCTGATGACGAATGGTGTTGAGCACCTTTTCATGAACACATTGGCCACTTGTATATCTTCTTTGGAGAAACGTCTATTTAGATCTTTTGCCCATTTTTTAATTGGGTCATTCATTTTTTAATTATTGAGTTATAAGGGTTCTTTACATATTCTAGATAATAGCCTCTTATAAAATACATGATTAGCAAATGTTTATCTGATTGTGTGGATGGTTTTTTACTTTCTTCATGGTGTTTTTTGAAGCACAAACCTTTTAAATTTGAACCAAGTCCAAATTAATCTATTTTTTTCCACAGACAGATAAATTGACTTTAAAATAGAACCATACATACATTAAGCCTTAAAACAATAAAAATTCAAACAAAGAAGAAAAAAAGCCATCTGATTCCAGGAAATCCATATGGGATGAATTTAGATGGGGATTTGAAATTTACATAAGGAACGGTGGAAACAACAGCAATTTGAAATGGGAAGTCAACATCCTTCCTGCCTTTGAGAGATAGGTGTGCTCCACCTGTGCTCCAGGTATCTGCTGGTAGGCGGAACCCTGCAGTAAGGCGTGCAGCCTGCAGCCCAAAACTGGACATTGTCTCACAGAAAGCTGCCATATGCAAAGGATGACCACACACAACAGTGTTGTGACCCTGACAGATGTTTAAACTTTGGGAAAGGGAGATTTTGCAAGTGCTAACAGTTTTTTCAAATACAACATAAAGGGAAATCAGATCTATAAGTGATGTTCACAGAGATATTGGTATTGCTGAAGGATGTAGTGTCCAAGAAAATTACACCAAATCTTCCAAAAATACTCAATTATTGACAATCCAAGCTTTTTTCAGCTGGCGGCAGATGGTAGAGTGGCCCCTTGAAGTGATGGTGCATTTAGTCTGTATGGGGTTTCTGCTCGGGTTTTTCCTCATAAGGCTTTTCAAATACATTCTCTCTGCTCTTATCCACAGGATGGAGCATCTTTGGTAAAGGTTAACAGGAAACACCACATCATCCCTAAAATACACCAACCCATGTAATGTTGGCTTGTTGATGATGAAAGCCAAGATAGTGTCAATGAGGTATTGCAATCTGTGTAGGTAAACACCTTCAGGGGAGAGGTAAAACTGGTTTGATGTTGTAATTTACAAAAGCTGGGGTAACATAAAGAGAAAAGCAAATGCATACTCCATGCATTAACAGTGCTGATGCATCTGCATCTTTTTATTAGTGTGTCCTTAGAACATCTAAATTCATGGCTATGAAAGAAAATGGATTGAATTGAATTGATTTCAATGAATATGAATTGAAACATGGTCTGAATTTGCAGTGAAAGAAAAGTCATGTCAAAAAAAATGAAAACAACTACTTTTTTCTATAAAAGATTGCCTTGGATTTTATTAGAAAAAAATACTGTGTTACATTTCACAACAATGACCATCCCAGATGACAGAATCAGCTCAAATCACAAACCTTCATGACATTCAGACACAGTTGCATTTAGTTTGTTTCAATGACATAGGATAAAAGATGAGAAGATGCATTAAGACTTGAACAATGTTAGTCTCAAGGCAAATGCTTTAATGTTCCAGTATGCACTGTGCCAACAGTGAACACATTTATAAGTGACAAAGGAGCCCACGATATTCTTTAATAAATGTATTTTTACATGTGATATGTGAATCTAAGCACTCCCTACCTCAATTTCCTCATCTATAAAGTGGAGATAATATTATTACTACTTATTGCATAGGCATGTGGTAAATATAAAATTCATGACGTTTATGGCATTTGGATCAAACTGCCTAGTACTTGATAAATTAATGTTAAAGTGTCATTACCTAGTTGGGTTTTATTAATCACCTCTAAGCTTTAAAGGTTTTCTAAACTTATCATATGTAATAAGATTCAATATTTTTGTAAAAATATTTTTTTAAAAATGAAAAGTCTGTTAAATGCGGAGATCAGTGATTGGAAAACTATAACCCATGAACCAAATCCAGCCTACCATCTATTTTGTAAATAAAGTTTTATTGAAACTTGTCACATGTGTCGATTTACACATTGTCCATGACTGCCCTTACACTCAGCAACAGAGTTTAGTAGCTGCAGCAGAGACTGTGTGGCACCTAAGGTGTAATATATTTACTATACAAAACCTAATATCTTTATTTTATAGAACAAGGAAAACTCCTGTTGCAGATCATAGTGTATATTCAATATCAACTTGTCAGTATCCTTCCCCCATCCTAATAAATATTTTAATTTGTAGAAATATGTCATTAATGAATTGTATTTTATATTATTAATATATATATGTTGAACATTTTATAATGTCCCTACATCCTTAAAAGTATGTCTAGTTAAGTTAGAAATCTGTTTCAAGGGCTTATTAACATTTCCTAGTATTACATATCTATAAATTGTGAATGCTGGAATTCAATTCAGGTTTTGCCTGATTCTAAAAACAACATTCTAAATTTTTTTTCACTACAGTACACTATGTTAGAGAAGAAATACATTTCAAAAATATTCATAGGGAATTTAAATCACTATCCTCCAGTTAAATTACATTGAAGTAAATAATTATTACAGTATGTCAAGGATGTTAAATTAAATAAAATAATATTTTTGAAAATAGTGTTTATTTTCTTTACTAAAGACAGGACTGAACTAAGGAAAATAATTTGTTTTCCATTAAAAACACACTTTTTAAATTATTATCATTTTGAGATAAGGGAAAGTTAAGAAACTGATTAGAAAATCTGTAAACCTATGAAAGCCTGAAGTTTACCATACAAATCTTAATTCAAATCATTTTGACCACATATAATATATTTTATCAGTCTCAATTTTACCTTACCCGGTGATCATTTTTTTATTGTTGTTTTGAAGTTCCCACTGTCTATTAAAAATTTTTCCAACAGTATTTCAAAAAGGCAAAACCAATATGTAGATAATTTTTACAGCTAGCCCTAGCAGTATGCAATTATTGCCTATGGTTCGCAATTGTGAATCAGGATGTATCAGTTTTATAATGGTTTATATGTTTTCAAAACCCAGGACATATGTTTAGGAACTACAGAAAATAACAAACATATGTTTCTTGGTTTTAGCTATGGTTGTCAATTATGGCAAAAAATCCATTAAGTAAATGCATTCCTAGCACAACTACTAATCACTTGGGAAATAACAAAATTGCTTAAAATTTTACAGTATTGGAAACATTTGAGCATTGCTAACCTAATATAGATTCAACAATGACCTAAAATGATGGTACTTTTTTTTTTATTTCTGATATTGGGAACATCTCTTTTTACTTGTCCTCCTGTAAAATAAAATGCTATTGATTTTTTTAGAATCAAGACGTTGCTAGTTATCATGTACATTTCTTCTTAGAAATACTTTTGTGGAAATTCAGATATGATATTATTACTCAGTTCTCTTAAAAACTGATAGGTGTAAAATTTTTAAAAATGCATTTCACAGATTTAAAAAGAAGTAGCAAAGAATTGAAGGATTGTAACTAAGGAAGGTAGCAACCGTTTTTAGCTGTGCAGTTATTTATGCCACTGCATTTAGTGTTAACAGTGCTTGCAACAGCCCAGAATCCCAAATGTTCTCCATTACTTTTTCTCCCCTACATTAAAGAGAAAGTATAGAAGATAAACGAGAAACAAGTTTAAACTCATGATGTTTCTGGCATTGGAATCAATAACCAGCACTCTTAAGGTAGAAAAATCAACTTTATAAAACAGTCTTTCTAACAAGATTCATGTTACTTCTGAAGACATATGGTTTCTGATACATTAGGGATGCAATTAATAATAGCTGAAGGTTTAATGTTTCAGAAAAACCCTGCAGAATAGGAACAAAATTCTGTAACTTATGTGTTTCAGAGGAGGCAGATGAAGTTGAGGAAGGCTATCAATCGATTGTGATTTATTCTAGGAGCTTTGAATAATATTGTAGCTATTTTTATTTCAGGCAGACACTGTTGGCCGTATTTTTTATCCACATACCTGAATGAGGTTGAAAATACTTATAGGACACCAATAATCACAATAACAAAACCTAGGCCAAAACTATTATCATTAATACATAAAATTTTTCTTGATATTCAAGGTGTTATTTTTCTCAGAAATAGTTGATAAGGCTAAGATTTCCTTGAGAAATAGCTGACTTTGCCCCTGTTAAAAAACTGTCAGGCTAGAATGAAATAAATGAGAGTATTTTGTGCACAATTGTCATGGACAGTACAGTTAAAACCATCTCAACAAGGAAGCTATACCAAAGAGTCATTAGCAAAAACCAAATTACTTATGCAGCATCTTAAAGACAAGGCAATGGACTCGTTGGTTGAGGTACTTTGAATAATTGGGATATGGATCTAAATTGTTTCATTTTTTAAATCACTGTTTTCAAAGTTATGCTATATAATCAGTTTTTCTTGTCCACAATGACATTTCAAGGAGCATCCATCATTTTATAGTCGCTTTCCATTTTAAAAAGGTCAATTGAGTACGAATTCAGTCTCAAACTCAATTCAGCGTGTTCTTTTCTTCTTTAAATGGTCTAAAACCTTTGAATTGGGAGGACCCAGTGTTGGTTCTTTCATGTCTCCTGCTTCAGGTCTTGCTCTTCTGTGGTAAATCAGCTCAGTGCTTTGGGATGACCTAGACGGGTGGGATAGGGAGGGTGGGAGGGAGACGCAAGAGCGAGGGGATATGGGGATATATGTATACATATGGCTGATTGACTCTGTTGTACGACAGAAACTAACACAGTATTGTGAAGCAATTATAATCCACGAGAGATCTATTAAATAGGAAATGACAGTAGTGTGAACAAGGCTCCTGCCACAATACTGGTGGCACTTTTTACAAATTCCATTAATACAGATTCTTTACAAAAACATTACCTATTCACACCAGTTCCATGTATTTTCTTTCCAGTTACTCCTCAAACCACCCTGACAACTGCCACAACTATTTCACCTTAAAGGTCCAAAATGGAGCTGCTTTTCCCAAGCATTTTTCACCCACACCTTCCCTTATCTTTCTCCATAATAACAATGGCCCTAATATCCTCCCATTAATCAAGCTAGAAATCTCAGAATCTTGTTTCTTCAATATTACTATTTGGTATTCTTCAATATTACTATTTATCTAATATTTTTTGGTTCCTTTAGTTTTTATATAAAATATGTATATTTCAATATCCCCTACATATTTTATCTTCACTGTCAAAATTCTAGTCTAAACCAAGATTATAAACTTATTTTTAGGCAGCTATAGTAGCATCCCCTCCATACTGCTTCCCACTGTTTCTTTCCTAACGTATGCTTCCCACAGCAAAATAATTTATATGTGTATGTATATATATATATATATATATATATATATATATATATATATATGTCATTTTAAACTATTTAAATCACTTCCCATTTACTTAGCCCAAATACCACTTCTAGGCTCAGAACCCTAGCCTCTTTTATCTTTTGCCTTTTCTTTTGGCTTTCTATGTAATTTAAACATTTAGTACTATTTTTCAGGGCAAGCAGTTTGTTTTTATATGCCTGGCTTTTTTCCATTCCTTAAATTGGATCTTCATTGTGAACATGGTTAAGTGATTTCCCCCAATCACTCTGTTTATGTAGAGTGACCAAGCATTCCTGTCTATTACAGATTGACATTATCTTTCCTAATTTAAAATTTTTGATTTTCAATTTTGTACTTATTTGTCATTTGTTTATTGTATTATTTTCCTAATGGATGGTGACTTTCACAACAAATGTATTATTGTCTGTTAAAATCATCAGTGTATGCTAGTTATGAGGAATTAGGGATGGTTTGCCTTATTAATTATTTAGGCATAACGCATAAGCCATCATACATGCATCTGTGTGTAGGTATGTATATGATACGTATGTTTATGTAGAAGGTACATATATGCATGTGTGTGTACAGATAGATAAAGATGGCCCGTTAGTTAATTTAGCATGGGATTAGAAAACCGAGGTAAAATAAAAATGTATCTCTCCATTTCATTATCAATTTACTACCCTAAGTTGAAGGGAATATAGAAAAATATCCTTGTAACCTAGAAATGAGATGATACATTTGCAGCAGTTTGGTCAAATTTAAGCCAAAACCATTGCAAGAAACATTAAGTAATATGATTACATCTAACTTAGGATTTGGTTAAATGAAGGACATAATGGACAGTTTCCAGACAGAGGGCATCCCAGGGAATGATACTGAACTATCTACAGTCATCAAGGGAATAATGTTTAACGATTAATAAGAATACATTTTGTACTTCAATCTAATCTGACAAAAAATATAAAGCTAAATAAAGTCAAGTATTAGTAGGACTGTGGGAAAAAACTAACAATTGTAGTATTGTTGATCTTTTAAAATTTGTATATTTGAGTGGGTGAATAGTAGCTCTTTTTAAAAAAAACTTTTAGAAATGTCTAATATTACAGCTATTCTATGCATATCTGTGAATCTGTTAACACCCAAGCACATTAAGTATTCACCTAGTCTGTGATCGAGTATTTCTATTCTTGGGTAGGTATCTGCATCCCAGAAAATGATCTCACTGCTCTCTTGGTCCTCTGTACAAGAATGTCCATCCCGTTGTTATAAATGATATCAAGGAGTCATTGGTAGTCTAGGTTTCCATCACTGTAGGTGTTGTTAAGTAAAATGTGATACACACTATGAAAAAGAATGCAGCAGCAAAAGCAGTCTGTTAAGACTGCTAGATAGATAGCAGTCTTTTAGATAGATATTTAAGAAATAGTATGAACTCAAATTACTCATCCACTGGTGAGTTGACATAAACAAAATGTGGTATACCCACTCGATGGAATACTGCACAAAAATAAAAGATGAATGAGTACTGGTACACTTACCAAAAGCTTCATGATTTGTGAAAAAGCCAGACACCTGTAACTGTATATTATATGATTCCAAAGGATATTTTGAGATGATATGAAATTGTGGGTAAAAAAAGAGGAATGAGTGGCGATCTCAACACTCTATCACATCTTTTTATTCTGTATTATCTTTATTAGATGAATGGGCTCCGGTTATGATACGTATATATTCAGATAATCTCATTCATGGAAGATCATGAATCATGGAAGACTGTGAATCAGAATGATCTGTACAGCATGCTGTGAACAATACAGGAAATATGAAACCTATATAGAAAACTGGAAAAAATAAAAATCATCTTTCATGGTGAAGTATACTTTATGCATTTGATTCACTACTCATGTTGGTTGATTTTTTTTTTCCGTAAGTGATGTTGATTTAGGTGTTTAAGCAATTTTTCTTATTCGTAGAGGCAAAAGTAAAACAAAGTTTACTGAATAGTCACAAACTGGAGCATGTTACCCATGTTACCCTAGGAATGTGTTTTCTTTATTTCTTTTATTGCAGGTGGAATTTACTATGGTGGAGAGTAAAATTAGCTAAATTTTCTTCAGGCTACAATTCATAGACTATAGTTTTTACAGGACATTCTAACTCAAAACTTGCCAATAATACAGAGATAGCAGGAAGTATGAGGCAAACTCTGTTTGAGGACTTTTTTCTCTCCAAGTGACATCCAATATGATGAATTTCTTTTTAACATCATTGACCTGTAACAGTTTATGGCTCGGCCATAAAACATGCAATATTTACATACTCTGGCAAGAGCTAATTGCTCCATTCAATCAAGTAGTGTATTAAATATATAATCATGTACAGAACTATACTATTTTATTGTGTGAATTTTACATACGTACAGTTTTTCCCCTTTGGAGCACCTATTTACAGTGGCAATAAGTAGCACAAGCAAATGAGAATAAATTAAGTAAAAAAAAAAAAAAAACCCAGAAAGTTTAAACAACTGTTAATGGAAAGTAAGAAGTAACACGTTGAGTTTTATTTGTAGGTAATATGTAAAGACATGGAGAAACAGATTTGGAGGTTTTGGCGATTTTTTGCTAGAAGAAATCGGTTTCTAACTTGGATGATTAGATATAAATAATAAACAATTATTTGATTAATCTTGGAAAACTTCCTCAAAGAATGAAACTTCCAGAACTTTTATTCTTTTTATATTTTTTATTTTTTGAGGTTTTATTTTTTTTATCTTTAATTTAAAAAATTTTTTTTGCATTGATTGTTCCCTTTTTAGAATTTTTATTTTATATTAGAGTGTACTTGATTTACACTGTTGTGTTAGTTTCAGGTATACAGCAAAGTGATTCTGTTATACATATACATATATCCATTATTTTCCAGATTTTTTCCCATATAGATTATTATAGTCCAAAGAAGACATACAGATGGCCAGAAAGCACATGAAACTATGCTCAGCCTCACCAATTATTAGAGAAATGCAAATCAAAACTACAATGAGGTATCACCTCACACCATTCAGAATGGCATCATCAAAAACAATTAAAAAGAAAAGAAAGAAAGATATACTAGAAAAGAAAGAAAGATATACTAGATGCAAAGCTATCAAAAAAAAACAAAGGCATAGACATTTTTGTATTTTAGATGGTGCTCTTCAAGCAGAAGTCTAAAAACATTTTATGTAGAGGCAATTTTATCAATCTTATGTGGTAGAATGCCATAGTGTTATATTTTAATATTTTCCCTAGCTCAATAAGAAACACATTCACCCAGGATATTTTGGGTAGTTTCATCAATGAGAGTCTGAATACCTGACCACCATGACTAGCTTAGTCAGGTGTTGCTGGACTTCTACATTTACCATCAAAACTGGATGAGGGAGTACCACCAAGAAGTATCCAAGTAATAGCTTGAAAACTAAACGTTAATTCTCCCCCCATTTCATAACAGCATACTTAACTCCTGATTCAGAGTCAGTTACCCCTGTCAGTATGCTGACTCCCCTTCTAAGTTGCTTGTTCCTGAGTTCAAGGATTTTTAAGTGCCCTGGCGATGCTCATAGCTAATAGTTCAGTGGGCCTCTCTCTCTTTTTTCATGGTGGAAATGATTATTTTTTAATAGAGTGAACTTGTAAGGAAACCTTTCTGCATATCCACTTGTAAATGCTAAGATTCTGAGCATGCTATATTTGGGGGGTTTGTTCGGTGTATTCTGAATTTTAAACAAGTTTATTTGAAATAAATCCTTACAATTCTTGTATTATTAATAATTATTGAAAAAATGAATAAACTATTATAAAACCATTGCTTATTTCAATTTAATCCACAGAATATTTTAAAATCATTGAATATAGTCACAAGTAGATTATCTCAATTCATTTTTTTCTTCCAGTTTTATTGAGAAATAATTGATATACAGCACTGTGCAAGTTTAAGGTGTACAGCATGATTTGACTCACATTATGTTGTGAAATTCACTCCATTAGAGTATAATAGTGTTGTTCTATAAGGTAAAAAGAACCAACAGAGTCATAGACAATTCAATATATAAACTCTATATCACACCGAGGGTGTTTTTTCTATGACCCACCCCCAACATTTTAATAGAGCTACAATGAGAACTCCCTTGAATCAGGCAGAAAGGAGTGATGTCACATTCCCTAATGCATTTAGGACAATAATTGATACCAGTACGTATTCACTGTGCACATCTTATCTTCCGGAAATAAGTGGAAGGCAGCCAAAATGTACCAGCTTGAGAATAAATTATAACTCATTTCTTAATATTGAGAGGATCCAATATGCTGCAACACTGCAGATAATTGTGTTTGCATCAGCCACTGTGTGATAACATTTCACCTGAAATAGAGAAACTCTTAATGAGTTCCCTTAAAAAACAAATCAGAGCTGAATTACTGATGCCATCCTTCTTCCTAACATCCCCAGACATATGATCTTATAGGACATGAGTTCTGCCATCCCTCTCAGCCATGCTTCTATGAATTTAACTATTTTAGATTTCTTATATGAGGGATATCATGTAGTATTTGTCCTTCTGTGTCTAACTTATTTCACGTACCACAGTCTTCTCCAAGTTCATCCATATTGTCACAAAAGGTAGGTTTTCATTCATTTATATGGCTGAATAATATTCCATTGTATGTATATACCACATTTTCTTTACCCATTCATGTGTTGACTGACACTTAGGTTGCTTTCATTTCTTGGCTATTGTGAATAATGCTGCAATGAGATAGGAGTACAGAAAACACTTAAGATATTGATTTCCATTCTTTTGGTTATATACCCAGGGACTGCTGGCTCAAATGGTAGTTCTATTTTCTTGTTTTTGTTATTGTTGTCGTTATTGTTGTTGTTTTGAGGAACCTCCGTACTCTTTTCCATAATGGCTGTATCAATTTAAATTTCTACCAGCAGTGTATAAGTGTTCACTTTCACCGTATCCTCACCATTATCTGTTATTTTCTTAATAAAAGTCATCCTAACAGCTGTGGAGTGATATTTCATTGTAATTTTGATTTGAAGTTCCCTGAAAATTAGTGATATTGAACTTTTTTTTTTTTTTTTTTTTTTCGGTATGCGGGCCTCTCACTGCTGTGGCCTCTCCCGTTGTGGAGCACAGGCTCCGGACGCGCAGGCTCAGTGGCCATGGCTCACGGGCCCAGCCGCTCCGCGGCACGTGGGATCCTCCCGGACCGGGGCATGAACCCGCGTCCCCTGCATCAGCAGGCGGACTCTCAACCACTGCACCACCAGGGAAACCCTGAACATTTTTTCATATATGTGTTGATCATTCATATGTCTTCTTGGGAGAAATGTGTATTTATTTACTTTGCCTATTTTTAAATTAGGTTATTTGTTGTTGCTCTTGTTTGCTATTGAGTTATAGCAGTTCTTTATAATTTTGTATATTATTTTATTGCATATATGGTTTGCACATATTTTCTCACATTCCACAGGTTGCCATTTCATTTGGTTGCTTGTTTCCTTTGCTATGCAGAAAATTTTTAATTTGATATAACTCCATTTGTCTATTTTTGCCTTTATTGCATGTGCTTTTTGTGTCATGTCCAAGAAATAATTGCCAAGGCCAACATCCAGAAGGTTTTTCCCCATTTTGCCTTCTAGGAGTTGTACAGTTTCAGATCTTACATTTAAGTCTTTAATCCACTAATGATGATATTTTATAGTGTTCCTTTTCCCATTCTTGGCATTAATTGAATTGTTGCCAACTCTGAGTAAAGGCCATTTTAGTTCCTGTATAACGTTCTTGTAACAGGTTGTATAATTTATACCCATAAGCATTTTTAAATTAAGTGATAATCAAAGGAGAACATTTTGTAATAAATATGGTAAATATTAAGGTAGATTAATTTGTGTTGCAAACAAGTTTGCAACACAATTTTACTAACTAAAATTGATATGTGGTCCTCATTTTAAAAATCTTAAGAAAAGTGGAAAACTCCAACATCATTTGATCATCCACCTATTCCTGTAACTTTATAGCACCTACAGTTTTATGAACATTTAATTTATGATAGTAATAAACCTGTTTGATACCAAATCCTAACTTCAGTAAAAATAAATGCAAGATCAGTAATCTTAAATGTACAGAGTCTAACCTTGAACGACATACAGTATCAGCAGTCTAGACTTATATTCAGATATAGATAACATCCTGTTGGCAACACTTAATGACTTGACAGAGCATCAAATATTGGCAAAATGAATGTTTAGTTTCATTTTATTAAGTACTGAAGGAAAGTTTTAGATACCTATATATAAGGAGTGACCAGTGTTTGCATAAACTTTCGATTAGATGCTTCAGATTATGACATAGATTTTTTTTTAGGACGTTCTGCTAAGTGATTGTTGTATATCTGGTAAGTCTTAAATGAGAAATGACTATTTTATAGGTATATGTTGATATTCTATAAACAATAATTAAATTAAATACATTTTTATATATTAGCAGAATTTTGGTGGTGACACAATGGTATAATAGAAATAAGAAATATAAGTTATTCCAAATTTATTTTTATTTTCTATCATTCCTGATAAAATATTCTTTCAGGATTCCTGCTAAATATTCTTTCAGGGGGTAAAAAGAAGAGTCTGGAGAATATAAACATTTATTTTGTAGTTGTGAGCCTTTATTTATTCTAATGTGCTGGATATCACAAAGCAAGACTTGCAGAAGACAAAAATAGCACAAAGCAATCTTCAAAGAACAATGACTCACTTTGAGTTCTTTTCAGAGTAAAAAAGGAGTTGTATTTCCCACAATTTTGAAGACTTAATCTTGATGTCTCCCACTTACCCTGAGAACTAGAAAGCAAAGATATCTGCTAGAAAAGAGTGGGAGTGTCATATATGAAGGAATGTTAAGGTTCTGTTACCAGTTAGGGCCCTTCCATTGATGACAAAAAAAATAAAGGTTATTAGTGAAAATATAAAATGCAAGTAAAATTTTTACAAATTAAAATCTGTTACCTAAAATGCCACTGCTAATTGTTATCATTGTACATATGTGTCTCTAAATGTACACAATATTAGTATTAAAAACACAGAAAACAAAAGATAGGACTGATTCAGAGAGGGAATTGGCTGGGTAAGTGACAGCAAACATGGATTGTAAAAGGGATGAGAACTTAAGAAAAATTGGATGAGATGGATTAATGACAGGGGAAAGGTGAAATCCAGTGAGGGATAATAACCCAGAAAAATAATCATGTCTGATTCTAGTAAGGGGAGGAAATTGAGGGCCTTGAGGTGGTTATGAGACTGTATATTTAGTATGTATAGTATATGTAATATATAGTATGTAGTATATATATACTATACAACATATATAGTATACATATTCTGTTCATATGTACATTTTATATATACACATTATATATAGATGTACATATATATGAATAATATATACTATATTCAAGCTTCTACTGGAAAATTTTGCTCTTTTGGTAATTAGAAATATAGGAGGTATATATTTCTTCTAAAATATTAGAAGAATGCCTAATGTTATGTATTTATAAACTGACACATTTTTCTTTTTTTAGCCATGCCTCATGGCTTGTGGGATCTTAGTTCCCCCACCAGGGATTGAACCCAGGCCCTCAGTAGAAAAGTATGGAATCCTGGTCACTGGACTGCCAAGGAATTCCCCAGTGACACATTTTTCAAATGAGTTTTGCATATATAGCTGTCTGGAGTACTAGGTACATTGATTGGCTCTAGATCTTTAGATTAGTAACATCTATCATTAGACCTGTGAGCTTTTTGAGATGGGTGCCATCCACATGGTAATTCTGACACTTGTTTTCAGTAATTATTTTAATCTCAAACATATTTTTGTAAGAAATGGTAGACTAGAAATGGAAACATCTGTAACTGAAATAGTGATGTGCTAAATTGTCAAATAGATTTTTCAAAAGCAATTTATCAGCTTTGTTGATACCATCTGCAGAATGAAGCACCATCAAAGCACTGTAAATGGGCAGTTTTCTCTGAGTGGAAGTTACCGAATGAAGTGATTGAAGAAATCAATATCACAAAAAAGAAATAGGATAAATGCAGTGAAAACAGGGGGAAAAATAAACCCCCCCCAAAAATTACAAAGATGAAAAACTACCGTCATTTTGGCTTATTCACATTTTTTTAAATTGCATATTGTATGTCCATCTTTGAAATAAAAGCTGTGAAAAGATGCCCATTTAACTAGTTCTTTAGTTCATCTTAGCTGTGTGTGAGAGGATTTATTTATTGAATACCTTCTACCTTCTCTTTTATCTGTGCACTTTCTGCAAAAAATAAACTCTTTTCGATTATGCATTATTCTTTCAGTATATAAGGGGAGTATTTGCTTCACCATTTGACCTGTGTGATTGGCTTGAGATAATTAATGTGTTCACAATATGAGCAGGATGTCAGTGGTGGGAGTTGGCATCACAGAGATATGCTCCTTACAAGATTATCAGAGTACAGGGCTTTGGTGAAACAGATTGCCGAGCAAAGTTATGACAATGCCATAGTCGCATGTCATTCAGCCATTTGAAAAATAACACTTATTAAATGCCTGCTCCATCTGTGGGTACTTCTGTGAGGAAATAAAACGTGTTTTTGCATGGGCCTTATATTCTAGTGGTGACAACAAAAATTTTTTAGACTCAATCTTTTAATAAGTTAGGAGGTGATATATGTCATGGAGAATAAGGCATAGAGAAATAAGATAGATTTCAGTAAAAGGGATATACTTATAAAATAAGAGTGGTCAGGGTGAGCCATGTGGAGAAGGTGACCTGGAAGCAAAGACTGGAAGAGGCTGAGGAACAAGTGTTGTGAATCTCTGGGGGGAGGAGCTCTCCATTTAGTGAGAACATGAAAGGCAAAGGCTCTGAAGCAAGTAATTGATGTTGATACTCTCCAAATATCTGTTAATCAACAAATAGGACAAACATCACGGTTGTCTGTGAAAAATGGTCAATTATCATGCATTTGCATTTCCCAAAATTGGGTGGAAAAGATAGAAATGTAAAGTCCATGACTTCAATAATAACAGGAATGTAGTCATTTGCATAAAAAGTCTTCTTACCATAACCAGAGTCCATCTTAGTAAATAGAGATCATAGACATGTTTTTACCTACCTAAGTAGAAGACTTTTTGGTTGACATAAATGTATTAATCAAGTGGAATAACCTCCCAGATTAAACCAAATCCTGGTGACTTTTATTATGATGAAAACATTTTTCTTATTTTTAAGGTATTCTCCAAGGCAATATTCTATGAGTGAATTTCTCTGTGTGTGTGTGTGTGTGTGTGTATGTGTGTGTGTGTGTGTGTTTACAATCGTTTAGAAAGTGCGTTCTGTTAAGATGGGGAGTATTATTTGAATAGATTCCCGAGTGAGTGAGGCATCATCAACAAAACCCACTGCACACCCTGAAGGACAAATCAAAACCCCTTAATAGAGGAATGCTTTACAGAAAAGCTGCATCCCAGAAAACAGGGTGGGGATCAGAGTTGTGAGTGTCACAGTCTCTTCTGTGTAGACAGATTCACTTGAAAATGGAATTGTTTCATTTAGTTTCCAGAGCACTTTGGGTTCTCTCATGATATTTTTTATTCCCTCCTTTGAATGTGGGTTGTTTATGTCCCCTTTCTTCTTATGGAACATAACATTCTTTAGAAAAGAAGTTGTTCTGCTTACTTTCGTATTTTGCTCAGGATTCAGCAAAATGTTCTACTAGGAGAATCATATAAATATATTTGCTCATTTAAACATCTAATAAATATAATTAATTGGATTAAATAGAATTTGGTGTTAAATATATTAAAGTCATGACATACTTAAAATATTCTATCTTTAAAAAGATAATTTAATAAATCAGTCTGTATTTCTCATATGTATGCGGTTGCCAATTTATTTTTCAGATTTTACATTTGCTAAAAAAAAAAAATCCTTGCACTTGTGTATAGTAGTTTTTCTGACAGAATGTTAATGTGAAAAGAAATACCTTCTCTTTCTTAGTATCTAAGATTTGGGGAAGATATCCATGTTTCCACGTTACTAAGTCTATTTCTCTGTAGACAATGTAACGCAAGTCATTACAAAACTCAGAGAAAGCATTACACTACATTACATCATGTAAGGGAGTTTTTGACATTGCCTAACACACAGCAGATTTCAGGTCTTGAGATGCTGCAGCAGCAGGGAGAGTAGAGAAATTAATGACCAGATTCACTAATTCTAATTTCTAAATAGGATTGTGTGAATGCTGAAAAACATTCAATCCCTGCTGCTTCGCTTTCATGCTCAACGATGACCCACAAGAGTCTCATGCATATGCTTGGCTACCAAAGAAATTCCATGTTTTATATCTAACAGCAAAAGAAACAACTCCCTATTTGCTTACCATGCAGAAGAAGGAAATGGCCATGTATTTGACACCAACAATTATAAAAATCCAGGAATATTTTAAGATGCATTATCTATCCTTCAAGCAATCTATGAGCATCAAATATATATATTTGTATGTATATATATAAAATATATACATATATTTATATATATGAAGTAATCTAATAATTAATAAACTATTTTGATGAAACTATCCTATGACTTCATATTGTGTTCCTACTGTGTGATGAATACTATATATATGTATATATAGTAACTTTCAATATATATTATATATACTATATAATACAATTTCATGTGGTAATCATTGCAAAAATTTTTATGAGATTCAGAAAGATTACTTTGCTCAACATCATTCTACCTGTATTTCTTAACAAGGATTTATATCAAGATCTTTTTCCTTGTAAAGACATTTATCTATTTTGCATAATGCTATTCATAAATATTTATATCTAGTCCCTTCAAGAAGAAATAAAAACGCAGTCGCCCTTGGTTCTCCTAGTAGGACAACGAGTCTTAACTAGGTTGGGGCATATGATAATCAACTAAGAGGTTTTTTTAATAAATAACGAATATGATACCCTCTCCCCTTTCCCCCATCTGGATGTTGATAACCCTCCAGTAACCACTGTGTGTGTTTAAAAAAATATTAGAGTTGATTAATGATCTTCCTCTACTTCCTCACTGCCTCCCTTCCATTTGAGAAGCTATGCTATAGATTTCTATTCAGTAATATCAGGAGGTACTTATAAATAAAATTGGAAACGAGTCTCCCCATTCCCCTTTTACCTTCCCTGTATTCACAGTTATCCTTTGAAAAATGGGAGATGTAGAGCAATCCTCTTGTCATATCCCCTTTTGCTCATGCATTGCCAAAGAGTTAGCAATGCTGGATTCAAACCACAGGACATAATTGTCTGAGCTCTTAGGGCTAGCATAAGCAAAATTTAAAGAATTTTTCAAATTAAAACAAGATATACAAATATTAAGATTCCTCTTGAAAGGAGACGCAGTAATTCTTAGGAGAATAATACACGTCTTATTTTAGAACCTAGCCAAGTCTGAGTAAAGTATGTTATTATATACAAGCCAGAGCATCTTACCAAATACTATTAGTGTTTAATCAATATCTGTCATTTCCTCTATCAACTGTGATTAGGAGATCAAAGAATTTAGAAAAAGAATATTTACAGAGTTCAGATTTCATGCAGATATAAATACTATAATGTCTTTGCCTTACGTTAGATGATGAAATTAAAAAACTCAAGTACACTCTGATCTGGATACTGACTGTGATAATTAAAGAATATGATGGTCTGTAATTATGACTTAAGTAAAATAATTAAAATTATTTAGCTGACATATCAATTCCAGCCAGTGCTTTGTTGCAACAGTCTGCCAATTGATTAAGCATGGTGGCTCAATAGATTCAGTCAGTTTAGGAGAGATATTTATTAAAACAGATTAATACATATGTATCTCTGTCCTGGAGAGAATGGTAAAATCTACAACAATATAATGGAGGACACTTAGAAAGAAATTTTATTAAAATACAAACTAGAGTTGGGTAAGAAAAGCTGAAGACTAGTTATTGGAAAAATAATAGCAAAATGAGCTCTCAACTACGTGGGTTCTAAATGAGACTTTTAGGAAATATAACCACTCTGTGAGCATACAAATCTTGGTTATTACTGACTGATCATTTTATTTTGAGGGCATGCCTAATAGTTTCACTTACGATTAGTAAATATGCAAAGATACATATTTTAAGACAATATATAATCATCCCCGAATTTGGATGGCTTCATATGTGTCTAAGTACATGAATATTTTTGTGAGTAAGGAGGAGGGGGAGATGTTTGTCTAATGTTTAAGAAAATAGATAGTTATCTTAATTGTGAAGGGTTTGGGGAGCCCAGAATAAGTGTGGGTTATCTATTTTATGTTTTCCTAATTATAAGTATAGTAATATTTAAATTTCTTCTCAGATATTTGGTGAAATCTTGAAGTGAGTCAGTAGAAGTTTATTAGCATAAAATGATCTATGTGAGAGGTTCTTTCCCCTGTGAAGAATAAGTGTACTTGGCTATTTTTATTTCCGTCCACAGGAAAAAAAGGTTGCTTCTGTTATTGTCCCTCCAAGAACAATTAGAACAATCAGGCTAAATATTAAAACATACAAACAATTTGTTTGATTGCATCAGTGCTAATAATGCATTGGGGGTTTACCTGGGGAAGATAATAAGAAAGACCAGAGAAGGTAGCTAAGTTTTACATTTTCCCTGAAATCAATTTCGAATTCTTAAAGTAGTTCATAAGAGATCATGTAGCTGAGCAAATATGTTGACAACAGACTCAAGAGAACTGGTGGAAAAAAAATTGGAAATGAAGGCATAACAAAGAGAAGTGCCCTGTTAACCAATCCATTTTTAGTGTAGGACCACAAAGCTTTATTCTATGAGTCAGGGTGAAGTGGATAAAAGCCAACCCTTGCAAGGTCTAAACCCCAGTTTAGAAGCATCTTAATTTTTGCTATAAGGCAAATATGAAAAACAATGGTCCTCAGGCCGAATTGGACCCACTACTTATTTGTGTACAGTTCACAAGCTAAGAATAATATTTACATTTAGTAATATTTTACATTTAATATTTTAAATGTAAATGTAGAAAAAACTTTTAGCCTTTTGGCAAAAACTGTTGCTCAGATTGTTGAGGAAATTGTCTCATGGCACACAAAGCCTAAATATATTCTGTTTCTTTACACAAAGTTTGCTGACTCCTGTTTTGTGATGATCTGGGCTTGCGAAGCCAAGAGGCATGCCAGGAGCAAAAATAAATCTGTGGAGGAAGATGGTACAATTTGAGGCCTCAAAAATCTCTACCTTTTTTCCCATAAAAATATTTTCCACTTAATCAAAAATAAAGAGAAAATCTGCAGACTGTACTGACTGTAAACCCAAAGAAGATACAAAAAATATAAACAGATCCAAAGTAGATGCAGATAATTTAATAGCCAAACAAGATCAAAATAGCCACAATAAATATAGACAACGTATTAAAAGAAAAAAAATGAAACATTTGGCAGAAAACTGAAAATTTAGAAAAAATAATCAAATAAAAATCCTACAGCTAAAATGTCAGAATTGAATTGAATAACTCAATAAATATACTTAGAAGAATATTAGATACAGTTCTAAAGTTCTATATCATGACTTTTGTTTATTAGTTTGGAGGTTCTACCTTGAAGGCTAAGAGAGAAATATGAAAAAAAAACAGTAAATTGCATATATATATAATTCTTTTTGTATGTCTCCAACATACAGATTCTAGTAAAAAAAAAACATTAGAAATTGTACAATATTTTTTACTATTTGCTTTGTATAAATATTTTTTAAAAAATATTTTCATATCATATCATATTGG
This sequence comes from Lipotes vexillifer, assembly GCF_000442215.2. Classification (NCBI taxonomy): domain Eukaryota; kingdom Metazoa; phylum Chordata; class Mammalia; order Artiodactyla; family Lipotidae; genus Lipotes; species Lipotes vexillifer. The sequence goes on from NW_006788130.1 coordinate 659,759, forward strand.
AAATAAGCCTCTGGAAATGATGATTTTACAGTGTAACAAATAGTGATAGTAATAAAATTAAAATTAAATACATCACAACCGAATTACAATAAAGTGAACAGAAACCATATTAAAATAACAGTGAAATCCTGTTTAAAGGCATAAAAGTATAAAAAGAGCCACATTCAGGGGCTGCATGTCCATGAAGGAGGTGAATGAGCAGACACTTAACATCCAAAACAAAAACAGCAGCTAATTTGTGGAGTGGATTCCCAACAATGTGAAAACAGCTGTCTGTCACATCCTACCCCAGGGGCTAAAAATGCTGGCCACCTTCACTGGCAAGAGCGCCCTCCATCCTGGAGCTGTTCAAGCCATCTGGGAGCAGTTCACGGCCATATTCAGGTGCAAGGCCTTCCTGCACTGGAGATGGAGTACACTGAGGCTGAGAGCAAGGTGAACTACCTGGTGTCCGAGCACCAGCAGTACCAGGACCCCATGGCTGAGTATGAGGCTGAGTTTGAGGAGGTGGCTTGGAGCTGTCAGCTACCTGGAAAGCACGGAAGTTATGTGAACTCTTCACTCACAGCCTGTTCTTTGATAGCCATGTCACCCTGCCTGGGCACTTGCCCTTCTTTCTGTCTTAACATCACATGCTGTACAGAAGCCACCAGTAAAGCATTTTCATAGTGAAAAAAGATCTTTAAGTTACACTTCTTTATGTACATGTATACATTGTTTTTAAATGCTCATGGAATAGGAAATAATATCAGATATCCTAGTTTATGCACCTTGACAATCTCAGACAGATGGGGTTGAGTTAGGGAAAAAAGTTTAAGTTCGTCTTTCATAACATTGCGGGTTTTTTTTTCTTGCACTATTTACAATATATTTACTATTTACAGTATATTCACTATTTACAATATATTTCAGCAGTTGTAATATAATGCCTAAAAATTTAGAAGAAAAACAACAAGGAGAAATTATACCAATTTTATATTGTGACTTCATATGAGTGTCTTAGGGGAATCTAAATATTTTCTTCAGCCTCTATTTCAGGTACTTCAGGGAGATGATGCATCTGCCCCTCTCTATACCAAAGCATGAATGTAGATTGCCTGAAATAGAAAGGTTGATTGCTTCCTGGAGCTGTTTCTCCCTGGGAGATCATCCTTTGAAAAGGTTCTGCATTAGAAAACAGACTTCATATAGCATTCAAATTTGTTTTTAAAGGAGGAAACATGAAAACAGTTTTATGAAGTAAAGAAAATTTGTTGAAATTATTGTAATCTCCAAGGTATTCTCATACTTTGATTAAAAACATAGCAATTTAATATGAAATTCTTTGAAAATATTATATCATTTTTGAGAGTAGGGGCAATAGAGTTTAAGTTTAATGTCTTTTTGGGAGGCAGCGTTTATGTTGAATGTTTAAATGTTAACACCACTGTGAGCTGTCTAAATATTCCTTCCTAGCAAGGTTACAACTTATGGTCTATCATTTTCAGTGCTTTCTGTTCTCAATATTACTGACTTGCTTCCCTGCAACATTCTAATGTTTACTTTTAGCACAACAGTTACTTAGTGTCAGACTCTAACACCAGAACTTAAAAGCTATGTGATTTAGGCCAATCTATTTAGCTTCCTTTTATGTAAATTTGAAAGAATGACACTTTCCTTAGAGGATAATGAGGATTTAATGAAAATTTTGTGGAAAGAATTTATGTATATTGTGTCTAAAACACAAGTGGTATTTTATGAATATGAATTGTCCTACCTTCCTTTACCATAACTTGACTACACTTTTCTTCATTTTGCATGGACAAACTTAGTTATGGATTACTCCTTAGAGGTCAAAACTACCTCCAAATTCTACCCAGTATACTGTTAAGATACAGGCTCAAGACTTCTGTTTTTATGTATAAATCTTAGGCTTAGGAAATAATACCTCAGGATCAATGTAAACATCATCAAAAGCTCCTTGTAAGCACTAGGTGGAAGTTCTACTACCAACAAAAATGAAATTTATGTACTATACTCACAGCAACAGAGCAGGATTGTTAAAGAGCCAGGGAGGCAGTGGTTGGGAATCCGCCTGCCGATGCAGGCGACGCGGGTTCGTGCCCCCGTCCGGGAAGATCCCACATGCTGCGGAGTGGCTGGGCCCGTGAGCCATGGCCACTGAGCCTGCGCATCCGGAGCCTGTGCTCCACAACGGGAGACGCCACAACAGTGAGAGGCCCGTGTACCACAAACAAACAAACAAACAAACAAAAAAGAGCCAGGGAAAGGCTCCCCTGATTATTTGTCCCCTGGCTCAGAAATGCAAGTGTTTCACAAACTAGATACCTGGGAATTTGTACCTCTTTGCATAGATGCACCTTCTTGGGATATTTATTCACTTTTTCTACATTCCTATCCACAAACCCACTGCCATATTTGTGACTTTCATATATATTTTTTCCTCCCCTTTTTCTAGCAGGAGGCTATAGCTTTCAGAAGACAATTGAAAATGAAATGACAAAGGACAAAATGGAATGAATTGTTGAATTTTAGGATTTCAGAAAAGTTAAGAAAAGCCTTCATAAAATAAATGTCAAAGATCAAATTCTATCTGATTAGAAAAGGCTCAGATAATGGGGCAGGATAAGAGAGTATCATTCCTCATCAGAAGAATTCTACAGGAAAGCTATATCACATAGTAATTTCAGCTAAAATTTGCACAAGAATTATCCCCATTGATATACCCTATATGGGTACAATTTCAATATGCAGAAAGAACAATCAAATATGTTACAAAAAGGATATCTTTTTCAAAAACTTTAAGCTTAGATAAATCTCCATGCTTTGAAGATTGATAAAAAGGAAGAAATAATAGAACTATGAAAAATATTGCAGAAGGAAAAAACAGCATCAGCCTAAATATATAGGGAATACATAAAATATCTGGAAATTACCCATGTGAAATACAGTGTTCATCACTTCATTTAAACCTTAAGATCATCCTGTAGTCTAAATGGTTATGTATCCCATGTTTATATATAAGTAAAAGTGTTAAATAGCTTACCCAGAGTTACACAGCTAGCATATATAGAATCCAGTATTTAAATCCAGAGAACCTAAATCCGTACTTGTTGCTGGATAGACAGTTGATTTCTGAAGATTTAATTACCATATATCGCTTCAAAATTTTTGACTGGAAGCTATAGTATGCTTATAATTCTATTCTTAGAGAAGAACTGTGTGAATGGTGACAGAAAAATAATTCATCAAATTGACTCATTCAGCAGTGTTTATTAGGCAAATGCTACATACTAGTACAACAAATTCTCTCCCCTGTATGAGAAGTCTATCTTTCTAGTCAGGACAATAGGTAACAGTGGTCACTGAAATTACTGTTCTCTCAGTAATATTAAGATTTATACATAATGCCATATTATTAGTACCTTAAGAGCTTCATATCACAGTCAATATACTTTACAAAGTCCTGGTGTCATTCTAGAGTGGATATCTAGAATGGTACACATTTTGTCAGGCCTGAACCTTCAATAAGTAGGGATGCTTTTTTAAGAAGAATACACTCTTAAACATACAAAATTAAGTTACAAAGTATGCATTTATTTCCAATTAGAAATACTGTCACACCAAACATAAATTTGGCAAATATCAAAATCATTACCGTAATCAAAAAATAAGTTTAATCTCTCATCATTCTGAAATACTTCTGTAATATGTATCCTTAATTTTTGCTTTATACTCTGATTGCCTCTTCCTATAAAAATGATTTTGGAAGATTATTTCCATCCTGAGAAAAGTAAGTTAAGGTAGTCTTTCTTCTAATATGTTTGATCAAATATTTTTTATCATGATTTACATGCAGATCAATTCCAAAAGTTTCACAACTAGTTTTTGTTGATGTCAAGTAAGTTTTTAATATTATTAAATTTGGGAAAATTTCTCTCAGGCATTTTTGGTTTTCAAATTTTAGCTGTAACAGATAAAATCAGTGTTTGTGCTGTTAAAGTTCAGTGCCTTGCACACACAGGAATTCTGGTGAATTTTCCTTGTGGTTTCCTATCAAAAATGAAAAATAAAAAGCACTATCTCACACATTTATCATTATAGAGTATGTAATCAAGATTATGATGTTTTGATTCTTGTTTTTGCTAAGTATTGGTAAGAAATGAATATTCCACTTAAAAAGTTTATAAGTGTGAAGATTAGGAGAAATTTTTACACACTGCTTTCTCACAACTAAACATTTCAAATCAAGTTTTTCCCTCTATTCATATTTCCGGTACCAGGTAGCATAAGACACATACATACTATGCTAAAACCTCTGACTTTCCACATAAATGAAATAACACCAGGTGACACAGCACACTAAGTAGAAGGAAACGTCCTGAGAGTCATTTAAACCCTAAATGCTTAGCAATAATTTACCTTTTCATAGGAGAGACTACAAAATACACTGAATCCCAAGTAAACATATCCTCAAACTCCATTTCACTTGAACTAACTCCAACTTTCCTGTGGACCCTCCTGCATATAGTATCATGGAGGGGAAGGCAAGTTAGAAAAATATAGCAATCTTAACCAATTTGTGTAAAAATATTTTGCAAATTTTACAGAAACAAACACCATACTAAGGTCTCTGAAAGGGGAAGGGCTCCATGAAAGTGTGCAAAGGTAGGAAACAGTCCACAATCTCACCCTCACTTCTGATACCAATGCTTGGGTGTCCCAAGACCACCTTTAGTTTTAGTAATTTGCAAGAAGGACTCACAGATCTCACTGAAAGCTTAATGCTCACCGTTATGCTTTATTACAATGAATTAGTGAAGGGAAGGGACACATGGGGCAGAGTTCAGGAAAGTTCCACATTTGGAGTCTCCACTTATTCTCTCCCCGTGGAGTCACAGACAGTGATGACTTTCCTGACAACAGAATGTGACAGTAGTCATGGAGTATTGGCAATCCGGGAAGCTCTCCTGAGTTTTGGGATCCAGAGTCTTTATTGGGGCTCTGTCACGAAGACATGGATGACTGCCCATGTGGCTAATCTAAGCCTCTAGCCCTTCCAGATGTGGAGCTAATACCGCATGACCCAGAGATATCATTGTCAGACTGCCTTTATTGGCCTAAGGCCCTCATGTAAGCAAAGATAATTTTATCAAGTAGAAAATTCCATGGGCCTAGAGATTGTCTCACAATAGCCAAGGGCAAAGTCCAGGCCTTGCCTTGGGCAAAGTTAAACTCTTTACTGCACAAAATGATAGAACCTGAAGCTTAAGTTTCATAAATTTCACAGTAAATCTGCCCCTGCCAGAAATATAAGTGATTGTTAGTATTTGTTGAATGAGTGGATGCCTTCTGTGTTTATCTATATATAGGTCCTAGAAAACCTATGTGAATATGGAAATCAACTACATTATCTGTGATATTAGACTACCATGCCTTGTAGTAGGGTTTGCAAAGTAGAGCTACATGCCTTTCCAGAATCTTCACTGAGGTCACAAATTCTGCCTTCTTGAATTTATCTCTTATACCTTAATATGCATATACCTTAAAATAAACCTATATTATCTACAACTTTCTGTTATCCAAGTTCTATCAGCATGATGTAATCAACTCAGGGATTCAGGATGTTTTTGGAATGGTGGAAACACTAGGTTTTACATCTTAAGTTGTATTGCAGAATAATAGAACAAATACGAGTTTGTAGCAAGTCTCTCAAGATGAAGTGTGATCCCTAAAAGGTACAAGCAAACTCATTCTAACTCTCTGCTTTGGGGATAGAAGAGGTGAAGAGTGGACAGTTTTGAATTCAGTAGCTGCATGCCAGATGCGTATGTCTTTGCAATGAGCCAGTCATATAAGTTTACAGGGAATGTGCTAGAATCACAATGCCTGCATCTCTCAAGTTGTCTAGCAAAAGGAAAAGAGTAGATATGCACCATATTGGTACCTATAACGATATTAGAACCAGGTTTAGATTTTTAATAAATATATTTAAATCATTAAAGAAAATAACACATCTTAAAACCTTACGACAGTTATAAATTACTCCGGAAAAAATGAAATTTGAAAAAGAAGATAATGGACCTTATAAAGACAAAGTATTTAAAAGGCATTGGAAAACTAAGAGAAGCCTTATTAAAGCTGAAGAAAACTTAGTGTACCAGAAGATAAAATTGAGGAAAGAAATCAAAATAAGCTATAGAGAAAACAGAGATAAAAATATGGAAAATAAGTTGAGCGGCATAGAATAGACTGAGAATAAGGAATAGAAAAAGAGAGGAAGTTGCAGAAAAATAGTGTCTGAGAACTTCCCAGAACAGACTGAGTGCATGAAGTTACTGCCTAAACAAGGAAATAAAAATAAATCCATTCCAGGGCTTCCCTGGTGGCGCAGTGGTTGAGAGTCCGCCTGCCGATGCAGGGGATACGGG
>NW_006788130.1:666355-699535 GCF_000442215.2 Lipotes vexillifer
TTCCTGCTAATATCTTATGAATTGGTGAAAATAAAACACTCGGCAATACCTTAAGAAACTATAAAGAAAAGGAAACACCCCTAACAATGGCAATTAATGTGTAAGCAGCCTTCTCAAAAGTAAAATAGAAGTCAAAAGAATGGAAACTTATTTTTGAATACTGAAAAATGTTCCATTTTCAATCACACACCCAATTACACTCACTTTTTAAAATAATGAAAAAAATCAACTTAATAAAAGAAGCACATACAGCACTGCTAATATCAACTAAATACTATTAAGGCAAGAAAAGCACCATATAAAAAGCCAATATTCTTCATAAAATCATCAATTTAGAAGAATAATATAACTGTGTCATGCAAACATAATAAAATATGCTATATCATTCATAAAATAATAGATTAACATAAAAATGAGCAAGAAAATAGAAGATAGGAACAAAAATTAACAAGTTTTTTTTTTCTAATGGAGAGTAAAACCTACCCTAAACAGATAATATACATTATTTCTATTTTCATGTGCTAATCCAGAGAGACCACCTTAAACTAATACTAAAAACATCATATGAACTCAAAAAAAATAAATAGAAATCAGGAGTGAAGAGAAACCCAGAAAATATTTCTACATTTAAAAATAAAACCCACACATTTATGCCTGTGTTCGCATACAAACATATTTCTGAAGGCATCAAATTGTAAAGTCGAAAAAATTTAGAATTGAACAAAAACAAAAGGATCCTGTATGGAATGTAATTTGACGTATACTTTAGAGTGAAATTCATTATTGTAAACAGACAGATTAAAAGAAGAAAATAGAAAAATTAACGATCTAAGCATCTCATTCATGAAATTAGGAAAAGAAAAATGGCAGCAGTCTAAAGAATTTGATGGACAGATATAATAAATATGAATGCATTTGTGAATATAGAGGAACTCAGAAAGCAATCGAGAGGATTAGCAAATCCAAATTTCCTTGAAAATATGCATAAAACCCACTAGAGCTTTCCTCAAACATGGTACTCATTAGCATCATGTGGAGAGCCTTCAAAACTTTTTATGCTCAGCTCATAATCCCTAATCCAGCCCTCAGAAGTCTTTAGATTTTCCCAGGTGGTTCCAATATATAGTCATGTGGAGGACACAAACAGACAAAACTCTGAGAAAGAAATGTACTAAAAGAAAGAGAGAGCTGATGGGGTGATGAAGGATATTGAAAGAAAAAGCAATATTAGAGAGACATGGAAATATGTCAGGGCAATCGTGATTTCAAATTTAGAAAGCATCCTATAAATAAGTGTATAGACATTCTGAGTTTGTTTATGAACATAAAGAGTAATCCAGCTGTTTAAAAATCCATCCACAAAAAACTTGATGATTTTATAGGTAACCTCGACCATTCTTTCAAAGAAGAGGAAAATCTAGAGAATGAAGAGAAAGAAAAGACAAGGGCAACAGGGTGGAATGGGAAGGGAATCTGGGAGGGGGAGCTAAAAGGAGAAAAGAAGAAAATGTACACAGTTTTGTTTTGCTTTGTTTTCAATTTTAAGGCAAGGTATATGTTAATAGGGAAATGTGGGGCAGCATAAGAGAAAAAATTTAAGATTTGTTTAAGAGCACAAATTTAGGAACAATAAATAAAAGATCAACACACCAAATAATAAGTATGTTTTTTCTCAAAATGAAAAGAAGGATTAAAGTAAGAACATCTATTAATATAAGTTACAGCACGTGGCAGGGACTGCAAACTGCTGGTATCCACCGGCCTTCGTCCATATGACTACACAAAACCTATCTGATTTTTCGACCCACACTTGTTACTTGTCCATGTGAATTAATCCTACACTTTCTCTCCAAGATGTTTAATGGAGATTTTAGGATTTATGCATTTAATTAATTGCATGCGGAATATTAAATGATATCCCTGTTCTACTCTGAAAATGCATTTACTGTCTCTCCAAGCCATGAATCTGGTGTTCAGTAGGGCATGCAGAGTCGGTTTATGAAAAAGAAAACAATACAATCTTTTAAAGTCCTTGAATTATATTAACACATTTGAAACTGAGTTATCTCTAATAAAGAAAAAATGTGTATTTAATGATTAAAGGTACCAAACATTTGCTAGCACCTAAGCAAAGCACAAAAATGAGCAAAATGATACAAAACGATTGCATTCTGCAGGAAGGGAGAAAGAAGACATGCATATCCGTAATTAGAAGAATGAATAAAAAAATGTCATCAGTGCTCCTAGAGCCTAATAGTAAGAAGTAAATCTCTTTGTATGGACAGACATCTTCCTGGAGATTGATTTGGTAGTAACAGCTAAGGATAGCATTTCCAAGTCTGATTCATATACAATGTTCATGGCAACAACTATACCATAATGTGTTTTTCTATACAAACTATTTTGCCTTGTCCATGAGCACATTGAGTGCAACTGCATGTGCCAGTAACAGACTTTGTCCATGATCCTCTTATGAAGAAATAGCTTTAAATCTTACTGAAAGTTATTTCTAATAAATTAGTCATTATAGATGATATGAGAACTACACACACCAGTTAATCACGGAAAATAAGGGAAACTTACATAATGTATGTTTCACTTGTTTCATAAATCAGAATAGTTGAAACAGACATTTAATAATTTAAATAAAAGTATACATACAATTGTATTTTCAAAGAAATCCCATATTTTAATGATAATAGATGGTCTTGGCTTTATTATGCCTGAAGCTTTATTTTAATATGAAAAGGTGATGCATTTATAGAGGCTGATTCATATAACATATTCTCTAAAGTGCTTGAGATATGCTACATGTTTCTGGACCTCTTATAGAACATCTTTGAAAGACAGTTTGAGATATTGCCTTTATTAATGTACTGTGAGATTTTGAGAGTTTCTATAGACACGTAAAAATTGGAGGTGGTTACCCTCAGAAAGAACAGATGTTTTGACATATGTCTAGATGAGTACTCTGAACTAGAAATTCAAATCTCCTTCTGGAAAACTTTTTGTGCTAACATATGGTAGACAATGAATCTTAAAAACCATTGGCTATGGACTTGACAGAAAAAATGGGATTAGTTAAGATTTATTTACAGAGATTAACCAAATTGAGCATAGAAATGGGTGGAACTGGCTATATTCCTCTGATTTTCAAATGATTGGCAAAAATTCCTTTAATCTTTCCAAAAATTCTTTAAATTCTCTGAAATTCACATGCAATATAATATTTCTAAATACATTTCCTATCTGTCTTTGTTAAATCATGTGGAACACTTTCCCTGCCTACAACACTTCTAAGAGGAATATACATTTGCAGACCCAAACTGTGGAAAGAAAGGCTCAACTTTGAATAATTTTACTCTCTTTTCTGCATTATCATAAAAAATGATGGATTCAAAGCATAACAATATCCACATTTAAATGGCATCAAGCAAAATCATATCAGTTCTCTATTGCTGATGATAATTACATATGAAAATACCTCTCCATTTTTGTAGTTACATTAATATAATTCAAAATAAAAAATGCGTATTTGTCAGCTATTTTTTTTAAACAAGCCCAAACTTATATAGAACATTTATGCATTTAAACAAGATATAAGGCATGGTTTTTATTTTCTCCTCTTGGAGAAATGTCATGTGAACATGGCAAAAATAGTGATCTCTAATCATTCTTCCTTTTGTTTGAAGGTCAATTCCCTTGCTTGCTCTTTTTTCATATGTTATATTGTCACTGGACGTTAAACATGTTTTGAAAAGCACCAGAAACCCAGAATATACTTTCAACACTGTCTACAGAAATACTTCATAACAGTTTAACTCATAACAGTTTCAACATGCATATGATATATAATAGATTCCTCATACGCTTAGGAGTTGAAATTAGAGATAAAATGTGAATAATCAGCACTGTTTGGCTGAGAAAGAGTATCCTATAATAGCCACTAAAAATTTGGCAAGAATAATATGTGCTTAAATTATCCAAATTTCCACGTGGCCCTAAAATTAATCTCTTGGGGTATAGGTAATTCTTTAATGCCATTCTTCTCTACAAATCATTGAAAAATGTCCATCCTGTTTTGAACAAAGTATTAGGGAAGAGTGTATAAAACTATTTTAACTAGATCTGGGATCTCTGAATAGATTACTGCAATAACGAATAGTGTGGTCATTACTGTTCTGTATATTTTAGCCCAGATACTTTTCCTCACAGACATATTTTCTCCAGCCTGGGATTTTCAACTTTTAAAGAGTGTACATTCAGCATTCCCTGCTGCAGAAAATAAGAATTATTTTGAAAGTTGCTTTTATCTAATTATAACCATTGTCTTGACAACAACTGCAAACAAAAGTGTGTTTCTTTTTTTTAATGAACTCATTGATCTCTATGCCTAATCTCCATAGGATGGCAAGGCATGTTTATTTTGAATAAATATGTTGAAATGCTTTTAAAATCTCTGATGTCTCCTTGAGAATCACTTTTCTGGATATACTCCATCAATCCCTAATATTCTTCTCCTGCTTCTCAGCTGGTTAATATCTATGATTGATCATTGGCCAAGCAGTAAACATAGAAATGTGTTTACATTAGTTCACCTAATTATAAATTTGCTTTTCCAGTTATGATAGGACACTTTCAAGTTTCATAGAATTTAAATATGCTTAATATAATTTTCAAACTCTTTAAAATTTGTGCAGGAATAGTGAAAACACTATATTTAAGAACCACATCTAGACTGGAATGAAAAACCTGCCACTTAATATCTGTGTGATTTTAGGTGACTTAACCTCTCTGAGACTCAGTTTACTCATCCATAGAAAGGAAATAACAGCATCAACTCTTTAAGAGGCATGGTATAGGTAAAATCTCTTAGCACTCAATATGGTTTAGTTTTCTGTTTCTGCTTCCAAGTCAATATCTCCTTACAAAAAAAAAAGAAGAAAAAGAAACATTAACCCTCTGACATCCCAGTCTGAAAAGAAGTCTCTGTGGCATGCTGAATGAAGAATCTAGCCTCAGTGTCTTTTATTTTAATTATATATCCTGGGATTACACAGTTTGGGGATAACGTTAATGAGTTTTCACACACAATTAATGATGCACAAGACAAGCTATTTAGTATCCAAATCTGACAAGTTGATGCTCTGTAAAGCTGCTTTAAGAATTTGAGTGAAAGATAACTGAAACATTACAAGGATGTAATGTTTCCATTAATTCAATACATATGTTAAAATACTAAATAAAAATTAACTGCAGTCTATAGAACCTGATTCTATTACTATTACTTCTATTATTTCTGGGCTAACAAAATTAAATTTCAGATTGGTTGAACTTTATGGAAAATGAGGAAGTTTGCTGTAGAGCTGTAAAGAAGAATCATATTTTCAATCACACCACACAACCAAGATATAGCATATTCAAAGTGCTGAAAACCAATGATAAAAAAATGAATCTTGGAGGCAGCAAAATATTACATACAAAGAAAAAAGAAAACGACTTCATCAGACAAATATAAACTTAGAGAAATTGCTGCCAGTAGATCTAAGAAATATTAAAGAATACTTTTTATATCAAATCAATATGATATCAGACAGAAATCTAGATTTGTTTAATAAATAAAGATCTCTGGAAATTGTAAAAAATGATAATAACTCCATTTTTTCTTATTTTGACTTAATAGAAATTTGACTCTCTGAAAGAAAAATAGTAAAAATAAAGTGGCTAATAACATAAATACAATTAAAAAATATAATTAAAAGAGGATAGAGGAATGGAAGGAGTAATTTTAGTTATCCTGTTGTAAGTTTACCACTGTTTTTCACAGCTATAAATAATGGACCAACAGTGAAACATGAATGGAATAAAAAAGAAACACTCAACCCAAAAGCTATCATGATAAAAAGAAAAAGGGAACAAAGAGCCGATAATAAGAGACAAATAAGTTGGTGTAATTAAATTCAAATATATCAATAATTGCATTACATATAAACAGTCTGTAGACCCAATTAGTGATAGAGATGGTCAAATTTGATTTAAAAAGATACAATCTATATATTGTCTATTGAAACCAAATTCAAATATAAAGATGTTGAAAGGTTAAATGTAATAATATGGAAAAATATAATATGTAAATATTAAGCAAAGAAATCTGGAGTGGCTATATTAATATCAAAAAACAGAATTCAGAACAAGGCATATTACCAGAACAAAAGCAGTCAATGAGGGAAAAGACATAATAATCCCAATAAAGCTTAAAAATGCATGAAGCAAAACCTGATAGAACTGAAAAGTAAAAAGAAAAATCCACAATTATAGTTGGATATATTAACACTTCTCTGTCTGAAATCCATAGAACAGCAGATATACAGTAAACATATACAAGACCTGATAAACAGAAGTTGACCTAGTTGACATTTATAAATCCCTCCAACAAACAAAAGCAAAGATACAAATTTCAAAAAGCTTTTGGAATACATAACCAAAATAGAACATTTCCTGAGCCAGTAAACAAAAGTCAATATATCTGAAAGAACTGATGATGGTCAAAGTCTATTTTCTGAGCACAATGCAATTATTGTTGATAACAACAGGAAGATATCTGGAAAAAGCCAAATATTTGGAAGTAAACAAATGCTTCTAAATAACTCATAATACTTCTAAATAACTCATGACATTCATAAGGGAAATTAAAAAATATTTTAATTGAATGAAAATGAAAACATTACATATTACAATTTGTGGGAAATAGATAAAGCAGTGCTTATGGGGATTTTACAGCATTAAACACTTGTCTTTAGAAGGAAGTAAGGTCTCAAATCAGCTACCTAATATTCCATGTTAAGCAACAATAAAAAAAGGGGGGTAAATAAACCCAAAGCAAACAGAAGAGAGGAAATAATAAAGACAAAAGAAGAAAAGATGAAATAGTAAAGAGAAATAATAGGAAAAATCAATTAAAAGGGAACTGTTGTTTTTAAAAGATCAATGAAACTGAAAAATCTCTAGCCAGAATGATCAACTAACTCAAATTCAGAAGAAATGAAAAGCACTGGAATGGTACATCTGTCAGTAAATATAGACTATATATATAATGTTTCTCCTCAATTTTATTAAAAGACATAAGGTTACATAAAGCAATAGTTATAATATTCTGTTTTTAGGTTTGTAACATACACAGATGTCATTTTTTTTTTTTTTTTGTGCGGTACGCGGGCCTCTCACTGTTGTGGCCTACTCCCGTTCCGGAGCACAGGCTCCAGACGCGCAGGCCCAGCGGCCATGGCTCACGGGCCCAGCCGCTCCGCGGCATGTGGGATTTTCCCGGACCGGGGCACGAACCCATTTCCCCTGCATCGGCAGGCGGACTCTCAACCACTGCGCCACCAGGAAAGTCCCCTATTTCCTTTTTAAGGGTCTGCAGAAGAACAGCTGCGGACCACTCAGCGGTTGCTCCTCCCATTCCATGGCCTGAGCAGTGGCAGCTGCAGCCCATCTTCAGTGGCATCGTCACTGACTGCTGTGCACTGTGGTTCTCAGCGGGGAACTACTGGGCAGGCACAGAGGGCACCTGCCTCCTTCAGACCAGGCTGCTACCTCGGGTTGAGCAGCAGTAAATTCAGGAGCTGGAGCAGTCCGTCCACCCTGAATTCCTCCTTGCTCACAGCCTTCTCAGCTGAGGCCCGCCCTTCCTTTACCACCTGTTGAGGATCTTCGCACAAGTCGAGAGTAGGCGGGACTCCCGCAGGTGCTCACGGGAGAGGGAACCGCGCATGCGCAGAACTTCCCCGGTCAGCGTCCGTCAATCACGCCAGACCCGCAGAGCGAGCTCCCGGTTGTTGCAGATGGCGGTGTACACACAGCAAAGAGGCTGGTTTGTGTTACACGGAGCAGTGGTAGGCAGGTTCACAGAAGATGCCTCTCACGCCGGTGGTCAGGCCTGGTGTCGGGAACCACCACGAGTCTCGGCTTCCGGAAGCCTGCCGGGCTCCGGTGAGTGAGGTTCCAGGAGCGAGGTGACCAGCAGTAGGAGTGGCGCCCATGGCAGCAGCAAGCTTCCGCACAGCTCTCTGGCTGGTCTTCCTGGAGGTTATGATGCTGACATCAGCCAGGTTTTCACTGGCAATGATGGCAGGAGCGGGCAGCAGAAGCTTCTCCCAGGTTCTCTTCAGATTTAGAGGTAATGCCATCACTTTTCCTTCTTAGTAACTGTCCGATTTGGAAGTCAACGTTGGTGCCACCTAAGTGGGTTCTTGCTGCAAGGTTTGAGGACATGCTCCTTCATTTGCAGGACATTAAAGGCTCAGGGCATTGTGAAAGTTTCCCTTTAAGGTGTGCCTTACAGACCGCTGTCTGGGTAGCACAGAAAGGGAAAAGTCAAAGATTTTAAATTTGTAAATTGGACTAAGGAGCAAGATTAAATTATATTGAGTAGAAAAGATATGTTGGATTCAAAGATGCACACGAAGGCTTACCCATATATTACTATATTCTCTATCAATATGTTAAATCTATCCACCTTAGTTTTGAAAGATATTTTTTAGGGAATTATACATGTCATGAGGCTTTGCCTATAAAATCTATGTTACTAAGAGATTATTAAAAATGAAAGCCAATCAAATAACAGTATACTAAAAAGTTCATAGATATAGGAAAAGAAATGATTTTTAAGAAGTACATGAAATTTTAAAGTTCAGACATTTCAGATTGTAAAGAAATGTTCTGTGATGGAAATACTCTGTAGCCAGTAACTTTGGAAATGCTATATAGACTATATCCTCTGCAAGAGATTCATCATTCACGTTAGCATAATGGAGTAGTCCTGCAAGAAAAGAACTATGACTGAGTTTAATGTACCATTCCTGTCATATTTGTGCATGAAATGTATGTATTTATAGTCTATATAACAATTGTAACAGTAACAGTTACTAATACCCACATAAACAGATTTCCTTGCAGGATTCTCACACATTGATGTAAAGAAGAGCATACAGATCCTTCTAACTTAGTGTTCATTAAAATATAAGCTCTAAGAGGGCCTTTTTACCCCAAAACTTAGTACGGTGCCTGGTATAGATTATATGTTTGCTTTTATTTTTGTTATATCTGTATCTATATCTATCTAACTGCTGATCTGTAGAGAGTGAGATAAATGGTTGAATGAATAAGTTACTTCATTCCAATTATGAAACAGATACAACATATTAGTATACATCTGAAGGAAAAATCAATACTGAGAAAATCAATATAAAAATCAATATAAGAAAACCAAAACAATTGTTCACCACAAACAGGCAGCTTATTTTGTTTCTCCTGTTTGTGGATCGTTAATTTTAAGTGAGTGATCTAAAATGAATACACTTCAAACAACAATGTAGAAAGGAATAGTGAAGTATCTTTTGCCATAAGTATAGATGCTGGCATTAATAACAGTTCCTAGAGAGAATCAGCATTCTACAGGATAATACAGTTGCTACCTTGGTTGTAGAACACTAAATTGAATAGCAGTGGTGGTACAATTTATTGAAATATGAGCCAACTGATTATTAATTTTTTAAATAGTTTGTCTCCCTTCTGTTTTAAATGGATAGACAGACTTTGTTCTGTCTTGTCTCAGGAAAGCTGTGGCACAATAAAGATTACATAAAGTCCAAGGATGTTTCTCAAGAACAGATTGTATTGGGTGTCTAGGAAGAAAAGGAAAAGGCAGATGGGAACATTCCTTTGAGGACAGCAGAGAGGAATGGATAAGACCTCTGATGTGACTCCTGGGTGTATAGGGAAGGATCAATTCTAGGCATAGGGCTTTCATGTTTTATAAAACTTCTCACACACTACATATGACAAAGAATTGAGTGACCCCGATAATTGAGGAATTGTGTGGTCTTCAACAATGACATTATTAAAGGCCACTAGGATGAAAGATAATTGAAATTGTCTTACATTTTCAGGAACTCAGAGTGCTCCTAGATTCTTAAGAAACCTTACAGAGGCTGAAGAAAAGCAAATGATGCTGACACTAATTATCCTGACAGACGAGTAGTTTAGGCTCATGGATGAATTAGAAGCTAATTAATGGAAACCCAGAAATGTGATATTCTACGATTTTAAAGGTTGACTTTAAACAAAGTGTTTTGTTAAGAATATAAATCATGGGGCTTCCCTGGTGGCTCAGTGGTTAAGAATACACCTGCCATATACCCTGAGAAAACCATAATTCAAAGAGAGTCATGCACCACAGTGTTCACTGCAGCTCTATTTACAATAGCCAGGACATGGAAGCAACCTAAGTGTCCATCAACAGATGAATGGATAAAGAAGATGTGGCACATATATACAATGGAATATTACTCAGCCATAAAAAATGAAATTGAGTTATTTGTAGTGAGGTGGATGGATCTAGAGTCTGTCATACAGAGTGAAGTAAATCAGAAAGAGCAAAACAAATACCATATGCTAACACATATATATGGAATCTAAAAAAAAAAAAAGGTTCTGAAGAACCTAGGGTCAGGACAGGAATAAAGACGCAGATGTAGAGAATGGACTTGAGGACACAGGGAGGGGATAGGGTAAGCTGGGACGAAGTGAGAGAGTGGCATGGACATATATACACTAGCAAATGTAAAATCGATAGCTAGTGGGAAGCAGCCACATAGCACAGGGAGTTCAGCTTGGTGCTTTGTGACCGCCTAGAGGGGTGGGATAGGGAGGGTGGGAGGAGATATGGGGATATATGTATATGTATGGCTGATTCACTTTGTTATAAAGCAGAAACTAACACACCATTGTAGAGCAATTATACTCCAATAAAGATGTTAAAAAAAAATGAATACGACTGCCAGTGCAGGGGACACAGGTTCGAGCCCTGGTCTGGGAAGATCCCACATGCCATGGAGCAACCAAGCCCATGTGCCACAACTACTGAGCCTGCGCTCTAGAGCCTGCGAGCCACAACTACTGAAGCCCGCGTGCCTAGAGCCTGTGCTCTGCAACAACAGAAGCCACCACAATGAGAAGCCCGTGCACCACAATGAAGAGTAGCCCCTGCTCGTATCAATTAGAGAAAGCCCACACACAGCAATGAAGACCCAACACAGCCAAAAATAAAAAAATTTTTAAATATATATATAAAACATTTTAGATAAGTGGACAATTTACAGATATTTCCTACGATACTGTAATGATGGATACACGTCATTGTACACTTGTTCAAAACCATAGAACATACAGCACCAAGAGTGAACCCTAATGTAAACCAATTATGATTATGATGTGTATGTAGGTTCGTCAGCTGTAACAAATATATCACTCTGGTGGGGGATGTTGATAATGAGGGAGGCTCTACATGTGTGGGGAAGGAGGGGGTATTTGGGAAATACCAGTATCTTCCCCTCAATTTTTCTGTGAACCTAAAACTACCTTAAAAATAACATATATATATGCAAAATAAATGTATATATTTATGAATATATATATATATATATATATATATATATAGACAAAAAGTGTAGTGGGAGGGTAATTTTTACTAGGTACAAATAAATTTGGACATCAGCAGCAACCATAAGTTAAGGAAAATGTTGCTTTCAGATGTCTGTTGTTTTTGTAGACATCCAAATCCTAGAGGCTTCAAAGAGAGCCAAGCACTGACAGTATCGATGAAGTATAAGAGTAAAAATGTCTGATGATGCAAGCAAAGCCAGACAGTCATCTTAACACAAAGTTTGCACTGGTAAGACTGAGACTGGAGGCAATATTCATTGCAGTTGTTTATGTAAAATGGCAGCCAAGTGAACTGAAATGGTTTGGAAAAAAATACATAATTAACACAATTGTGTGCCATAAAAGTTTACATATGGATGAAACCAGATTGCTTGAGAAAAGTGCCTGTTAGGACCTCATTTTTATAAAGAAAATAGCTTAACTAGGATTGAAGTCTATGGAAATAAAGCTTGTGTCTTTAACTTGGGGTAAGTAGGAGATTGCAAGTCGGAAGCACAGCTTGTTTATTACACACACACACACAAAACACGTTTAGAGGTCTTTTTATTTGTTTTTGCTTCACATAAAATTCAAGTTGTGCAAAATTATCTTAAATGGAACAATTGTGAAAGAAAGGATTTATCTCTAATTAGTTACTTCTAAGAGAGGATTATTAAACCATTCCTGGAATTATTTCAATTTGTCATTGTTGATTTAATTTTGAATATTTTTCCCTTTCCTGTTTTCATTCAATGCTGTTTTATGGCAAAAACACTTAGAATTAAAATAGATTTAATTAATAAACTTTATTTGACACGGTACAATCTTTATAACTTCTAATAGGAGAAATAACAACCTGAAATAAGAGCGATCTAGTGAGGGCATGAATAATGAAACACATTTACATGGGAGGCTCTACTTATACTGCAATACTGTGTGCACAAGATTTTTTTTTTAACATCGTTATTGGAGTATAATTGCTTTATAATGGTGTGTTAGTTTCTGCTCTATAACAAAGTGAATCAGCTATATACATACATATATCACCATATCTCCTCCCTCTTTTGTCTCCCTCCCACCCTCCCTATCCCACCCCTCTAGGTGGGCAAAAAGCACCCAGCTGATCTCCCTGTGCTATGCAGCTGCTTCCCACTAGCTATCTGTTTTACATTTGGTAGTATATATAAGACCATGCCACTCTCTCACTTTGTCCCAGCTACCCCATCCCCCCCACGTCCTCAAGTCCATTCTATACATCTGTGTCTTTATTCCTGTCCTGTCTCTAGGTTCTACAGAACCATTATTATTATTATTTTTTAGATTCCATATATATGTGTTAGCATACGGTATTTGTTTTCTCTTTCTGATTTACTTCACTCTGTATGACAGACTCTAGATCCATCCACCTCATTACAAATAACTCAATTTTGTTTCTTTTTATGGCTGGGTAATATTACTTTTGTGTTTATGTACCACATCTTCTTTATCTATTAATCTGTCAATGGACACTTAGGTTGCTTCCATGTCCTGGCTATTGTAAACAGTGCTGCAATGAACATTGCGGTACATGACTCTTTTTGAATTATGGTTTTCTCAGGTATATGCCCAGTAGTGGGATTGCTGGGTCATATGGTAGTTCTATTTTTAGTCTTTTAAGGAACCTCCAAACTATTCTCGATAGTGGCTGTATCAATTTACATTCCCACCAATAGTGCAAGAGCGTTCCCCTTTCTCCACACCCTCTCCAGCATCATTGTTTGTAGATTTTTTGATTATGGCCATTCTGACTGGGGTGAGGTGATATCTCATTGTAGTTTTGATTTACATTTCTCTAATGATTAGTGATGTTGAGCATCCTTTCATATGTTTGCTGGCAATCTGGATGTCTTCTTTGGAGAAATGTTATTTAGGTCTTCTGCCCATTTTTGGATTGGGTTGGGTTTTTTTTGATATTGAGCTACATGAGCTGCTTGTATATTGTGGAGATTAATCAGTTGCTTCGTTTGCAAATATATTCTCCCATTCTGAGGGAATATATTTTTGTCTTGCTTATAGTTTCCTTTGCTGAGCAGAAGCTCTTGAGTTTCATTAAGTCCCATTTGTTTATTTTTGTTTTTATTTCCATTTCTCTAGGAGGTGGGTCAAAAAGGATCTTCCTGTGATTTATGTCATAGAGTGTTCTACCTATGTTTTCCTCTAAGAGTTTTATAGTGTCTGGCCTTACATTTAGGTCTTTCATCCATTTTGAGTTTATTTTTGTATACAGTGTTAGGGAGTGTTCTAATTTCATTCTTTTACATGTAGCTGTCCAATTTTCCCAGCATCACTTATTGAAGAGGCTGTCTTTTCTCCATTGTATATTCTTGCCTCCTTTATCAAAGATAAGGTGATCATATGTGTGTGGGTTTATCTCTGGGCTTTCTAGCCTGTTCCATTAATCTACATTTCTGTTTTTCTGCCAGTACCATACTGTCTTGATTACTGTATCTTTGTAATATATTCTGAAGTCAGGGAGCCTGATTCTTCCAGAACCATTATTCTTTCTCAAGATTGCTTTGGCATTTCAGGGTCTTTTGTGTTTTCATACAAATTGTGAAATTTTTGGTTCCAGTTCTGTGAAAAATGCCATTGGTTGTTTGATAGGGGATTGCATTGAATCTGTAGATTGCTTGGGGTAGTATAGTCATTTTAATGTTGATTCTTCCCATCCAAGAACATGGTATATCTCTCCATCTGTTTGTATCATCTTTAATTTCTTTCATCAGTGTGTTATAGTTTTCTGCATATAGGTCTTTTGTCTTAGATTTATTCCTAGGTATTTTATTCTTTTTGTTGAAATGGTAAATGGTAGTGTTTCCTTAATTTCTCTTTCAGATTTTTCATCATTAGTGTATAGGAATGCAAGAGATTTCTGTGCATTAATTTTGTACTCTGCTACTTTATACCAAATTCATTGATTAGCTCTAGTAGTTTTCTAGTAGCATCTTTAGGATTCTCTGTGTACAGTATCATGTCATTGGCAAACAGTGACAGCTTTACTTCTTTTCTGATTTGGATTCCTTTTATTTCTTTTTCTTCTCTGATTGCTGTGGCTAAAACTTCCAAAATTATGTTGAATAATAGTGGTGAGAGTGGGCAACCTTGTCTTGTTCCTGATCTTAGAGGAAATGGTTTCAGTTTTTCACCATTAAGGACGATGTTGGCTGTGGGTTTGTCATATATGGCCTTTATTTTATTGAAGTAAGTTCCTTCTATGCCTACTTTCTGGAGGGTTTTTATCAGAAATGGGTGTTGAATTTAGAAGATTTTTTGTGTGTCTATTGAGATGATCATATGGTTTTCCTCCTTCAGTTTGTTACTATGGTGTATCACATTGATTGATTTGCATATATTGAAGAATCCTGTCATTCCTGGTATAAACCGCACTTGATCATGGTGTATGACTCCTTTAACATGCTGTTGCATTCTGTTTGCTAGTATTTTGTTGAGGAGTTTTGCCTCTATGTTCATCAGTGATATTGTCCTGTCGTTATTTTTTCTTTGTGACATCTTTGTCTGGTTTTGGTATCAGGATGATGGTGGCCTCGTAGAATGAGTTTGGGAGTGTTCCTCCCTCTGCTATATTTTGGAAGAGTTTGAGAAGGATCGGTGTTAGCTCTTCTCTAAGTGTTTGATAGAATTCGCCTGTAAATCCATCTGGTCCTGGGCTTTTGTTTGTTGGAAGATTTTTAATCACAGTTTCAATTTCAGTGCTTGTGATTGGTCTGTTCATATTTTCTATTTCTTCCTGGTTCAGTCTCGGAAGATTGTGCATTTCTAAGAATTTGTCCATTTCTTCCAGGTGGTCCATTTTATTGGCATAGAGTTGCCTGTAGTAATCTCTCATGATCCTTTGTATTTCTGCAGTGTCAGTTTTTACTTCTCCTTTTTCTTTTCTAATTCTGTTGATTTGAGTCTTCTCCCTTTTTTTCTTCATGAGTCTGGCTAATGGTTTATCAATTTTGTTTACCTTCTCAAAGATCTAGCTTTTAGTTTTATTGATCTTTGCTATCATTCCTTCATTTCTTTTTCATTTATTCCTGATCTGATCTTTATGATTCCTTTCCTTATGCTAACTTGTTGGAGTTTTTGTTCCTCTTTCTCTAATTGCTTTTGGTGTAAGGTTAGGCGTTTTATGTGAGATGATTCTTGTTTCTTGAGGTAGGATTGTATTGTTATAAACTTCCCGCTTAGAACTGCTTTTGCTGCATCCCTTAGGTTTTGGGTCATCGTGTTCTCATTGTCATTTGCTTCTTGGTATTTTTAAATTTCCTCTTTGATTTCTTCTGTGATCTCTTGGTTATTTAATAGTGTATTGTTTAGCCTTCATGTGTTTATATTTTTTACAGATTTTTTCCATAATTGATATCTAGTGTCATAGCATTGTGGTCGGAAAAGATACTTGATACAATTTCAATTTTCTTAAATTTAACAAGGCATGATTTGTGACCCAAGATATGATCTATCCTGGAGAATGTTCCATGAGCACTTGAGAAGAAAGTGTATTCTGTTGTTTTTGGATGGAATGTCCTATAAATATTAAGTCCATTTTCTTTAATGTATCATTTAAAGCTAGTGTTTCCTTATTTATTTTCATTTTAGATGATCTGTCCATTGGTGAAAATGGGGTGTTAAAGTACCCAACTATGATTGTGTTACTGTTGATTTCCCCTTTTATGGTTGTTAGCATTTGCCTTATGTATTGAGGTGCTCCTATATTGGGTGCATAAATATTTACAATTGTTATGTCTTCTTCTTGGATTGATCCCTTGATCATTATGTGGTATCCTTCTTTGTCTCTTCTAGTAGTCTTTTTTTTAGTGTATTTTGTCTGATATGAGAATTGCTACTCCAGCTTTCTTCTGATTTCCTTTTTATGGAATATCTTTTTCCATCCCCTCACTTTCAGTCTGTATGTGTCCCTAGGTCTGAAGTGGGTCTCTTGTAGACAGCATTTATACGAGTCTTGCTTTTGTATCCATTCAGCCAGTCTATGTCTTTTCGTTGTAGCATTTAATCCATTTATATTTAAGGTAATTATTGGTATATATGTTCCTGTTACCATTTTCTTAATTGTTTTGGGTTTCTTATTGTAGGTTGTTTCCTTCTCTTGCGCTTCCTGCTAGAGAAGTTCCTTTAGCATTTGTTGTAAAGCTGGTTTGGTGGTGCTGAAATCTCTTAGCTTTTGCTTGTCTGTAAAGGTTTCAGTTTCTCTGTCGAGTCTGAATGAGATCTTTGCTGAGTAGAGTAATCTTGGTTGTAGGTTTTTCCCTTTCATCACTTTAAATATGCCTTTCCATTCCCTTCTGGCTCACAGAGTTTCTGCTGAAAGTTTAGTTGTTAACCTTATGGGGAGTCCCTTGTATATTATTTGTTTTTTTGCCCTTGCTGCTTTTAATATTTTTTCTTTGTATTTAATTTTTGATAGTTTGATTAATATGTGTCTTGGTGTGTTTCTCCTTAGATTTATCGTGTATGTGACTCTCTGCACTTCCTGGACTTGATTAACTATTTCCTTTCCCATATTAGGGAAGTTTTCAACTATTATCTCTTCAAATTTTTCTCAGTCCCTTTCTTTTTCTCTTCTTCTGTGACCCCTATAATTCAAATGTTGGTGCATTTAATGTTGTCCAAGAGGTCTCTGAGACTATCCTCAATTCTTTTTATTCTTTTTTCTTTATTCTGCTCTGCAGTAGTTATTTCCACTATTTTATATTCCAGGTCACTTATCTGTTCTTCTGCCTCAGTTATTCTGCTATTGATTCCTTCTAGAGGAGTTTTAATTTCATTTATTCATCATTTTTTTTTTGCTCTTTAGTTCTAGGTCCTTGTTAAACGTTTCTTGTATTTTCTCCATTCTTTTCCAAGATATTGGATCTTCTTTACTATCATTGTTCTGAATTCTTTTTCTGGTAGACTGCCTATTTCCTCTTAATTTTTTTGCTCTGGTTGGTTTTTATGTTGCTCCTTCATCTGCTGCGTATTTCTCTATCTTCTCATTTTGCTTAACTTACTGTGTTTGGGGTCTCCTTTTCGAAGGCTGCACGTTCATAGTTCTCGTTGTTTTTGGTGTCTGCTCCCAGTGGCTAAAGTTGGTTCAGTGGGCTCTGTAGGCTTCCTAGTGGAGGGGGCTGGTGCCTGTGTTCTGGTGGATGAGGCTGGACCTTGTCTTTCAGGTGTTCAGGACTGCGTCCTCTGGTGTGTTTTGGGGTGTTTGTGACCTTATTATGATTTTAGGCAGCCTCTCTGCTAATGGGTGGGGTTGTGTTCCTGTCTTGCTAGTAGTTTGGCATAGGGTGTCCAGCACTGTAGCTTGCTGGTCATTGAGTGGAGCTGTGTCTTAGCATTGAGATGGAGATCTCTGGGACAGCTTTCGCCATTTGATATTACATGGAACCGGGAGGTCTCTGATGGACCAATGTCCTGAACTTGGCTCTCCCGCCTCAGAGGCACAGGCCTGACACCTGGCAGGAGCACCAAGACCCTGTTAGCCACACTGCTCAGTAGAGAAGGGAGAAAAAAGAGAGAAAGAAAGAAAAAATAGAATAAAAAGAAATGAAGTTATTAAAATAAAGAATTAAAAATTATTAATAATAAAATATTTAAAAAGTAATAAATAAAAGAAAGAAGACTGAAAGAAAGAAGAGAGCAACCAAACCGAGAAACAAATACACCAATGATAACAAGCGCTAAAAACTATACTAAAAAAAAAAAGTACAGACAGAACCCTAGGACACATGGTAAACGCAAAGCTATACATACAAAATCACAGAAAG
The DNA here is from genome assembly GCF_000442215.2 of Lipotes vexillifer. NCBI lineage: Eukaryota > Metazoa > Chordata > Mammalia > Artiodactyla > Lipotidae > Lipotes > Lipotes vexillifer. The sequence continues at coordinate 684,655 of NW_006788130.1, forward strand.
AAGCATACACATACACAGTCACAAAAGGTGAAAAAGGAAAAAAGAAAGTCTATATATTAAAAAAAAAGGAAGAGAGCAACAAATCAATGAACAAATCTACCAATGATAATAAACTCTGAATACTTAGCTAAGATAAACATAAAATCAGAAACCAGTCAGTTGCATACAGCAAACCCCAAGTCTACAGTTACTCCCAAAGTCCACCGCCTCAATTTTGGGATGATTTGTTGTCTATTCAGGGATTGCACAGATGCAGGGTACATCAAGTTGATTGTGGAGATTTAATCCGCTGCTCCTGAGGCTGCTGGGAGAAATTTTCCTTTCTCTTCTTTGTTCGCACAGCTCCTGGGGTTCAGCTTTGGATTGGCCCTGTCTCTGCATGTGGGTCACCTGAGGGTGGCTGTTCCCTTCCAGACAGGGCAGGGTTAAAGTAGCAGGTAATTAGGGGGCTCTGGTTCTCTCAGGCCAGGGGGAGGCAGGGGTACGGGGTGTGGGGTGAGCCTGTGATGGCAGAGGCCCGCATGGTGTTGCAACAGCCTGAGGCACACCATGTGTTCTCCCAGGGAAGTTGTCCCTGGATCACGGGACCCTGGTAGTGGTGGGCTGCACAGGCTCCCCGGAAGGGGGGGGTGGATAGTGACCTGTGCTCTCACACAGGCTTCTTGGTGGCGGCAGCAGCAGTCTTAGCGTTTCATGCCCATCTCTGGGGTCCGTGCTGATAGCCGTGGCTTGTGCCCATCTCTGGAGCTCATTTAGGCGGTTCTCTGAATCCCCTCTCCTCATGCACCCCCAAACAATGATCTCTTGTATTTTAGGCAGGTCCAGACTTTTTCCCGAACTCCCTCCTGTCTAACTGTGGCACACTAGCCTCTTCAGGCAGTGTTCACACAGCCCACCCCAGTCCTCTCCCTGGGATCTGACCTCCAAAGCCAGAGCCTCAGCTCCCAGCCCCGCCCGCCCCGGCGGGGGAGCAGACAAGCCTCTAGGGCCGGTGAGTGCCGGTCGGCCCCGATCCTCTGTGCGGGAGTCTCTCCGCTTTGCCCTCCGCACCCCTGTTGCTGTGCTGTCCTCCGCGGCTCCGAAGCTTCCCCCTCCGCCTCCCGCAGTCTCTGCCCGCGAAGGGGCTCCTAGTGTGTGGAAACTTTCCTCCTTCACAGCTCCCTCCCAGAGGTGCAGGTCCTGTCCCTATTCTTTTGTCTCTGTTTATTCTTTTTTTCTTTTCCCTACCCAGGTACGTGGGGAGTTTCTTGCCTTTTGGGAGGTCTGAGGTCTTCTGCCAGTGTTCAGTAGGTGTTCTGTAGGAGCTGTTCCACGTGTAGATGTATTTCTGATGTATTTGTGGGGAGGAAGGTGATCTCCGTGTCTTACTCCTCTGCTGTCTTGAAGGTCTCCCCTAGAGGGCAGTGTCTTCAGCATGATCACAGTCTTCTGGACCGCATAGGATGGATGGCAGTTTTAGCACAGTCATCTCTCACTGGATCTTTCCCTGATCTTCTTGTTAAACTTCTGCTGGGTATGCCTCTATTATATCACACTAGTACCACTGTTAGTCTTCACTGGTCCTTAACTGATTGGTTTACTGCTTTCAGCAAATCCTTGAATCATTAATTGTGCCACAGTGTAATGCACATACATTTAGGCCCTTTAGGCAGGGCCAGGGGATTTCCAATTTTCAAGGCTTGCACTGGCTCTCCCTGGACAGGGCAGAACTTCTGTTCCATGAGCAGGAGCTAGGGGTGGGAGAGATGGAGGTTTTGTTCTTCACTGTGTCCTCCCCAACCCAGATCCTCCCTGTGGAGAAGGAGCTGTGTGTATATGTACTTGAGGAGTAGGTAGAGCTTATGCTCTACCTAGCTTCCACAACCCATCTTCCTCAATATATGTCTCCCAGACCACAGAGTCTGGGAGATGGGATATTCATGTTCAGTGGATGCCAAATCTACCCAAAAGAGGTCTTTTGCACCAGAGAGCTGGGGGGAGTCGGTAATAGATATGCCTTTGCCAAGACACTGGAAGGGTTCTTCACGGGAGAATGTTGTAGCCCAGAGCTTGAAGTCCATGGCCTTCCAATGTTGTTAAAAATCTCTGTAGGGCTTCCCTGGTGGTGCAGTGGTTGAGAGTCTGCCTGCTGATGCAGGGGACACGGGTTCGTGCCCCGGTTCGGGAAGATCCCACATGCCGCAGAGTGGCTAGGCCCGTGAGCCAAGGCCACTGAGCTTGTGTGTCCGGAGCCTGTGCTCCGCAATGGGAGAGGCCACAACAGTGAGATGCCCGCATACCACCAAAAAAACCCAAAAAAACTCTGTAGACTTTGTGCCATAACTGCTTCTCAATTTATTTTAAGCCCTTTATAAAATCTCCAGAAACACTGAATAATTGTCTTTGCTATTATTTTGAACAGTCCACTAAAAGTTTCTCTGGAAGAGAGTTTCATCAAGCTTTCACACTGTTGTTACTGACAGAATGTTTTCAAATGTGAGGTTGCTTGATGTTCAGCCTACAACTGATCCAACATTTATTTTATCAATAAATATTCAGTGACTAACTTGGATCTATATGATAATTAAACACTCTAGAAATTTAGAATCTTTGTACATGATGGTGAATATTTAGATATTTTGAAACATACAAATTATTTAATTGTTCTTATTGCTTTAGAGATTTATTCTTGTGTTTGTCTGGCCTTTAGTATGAACTGGCCTGGTGATAACTTTTTGACATTGATAGAACAGCACCTGGGGACAGGGTACAGATTATCTGTATCATTTCAAATATATTTTTAATTATATAGCAGCAGAATTGACTTTATCCTAATGGTGAGGACTGCCCTAATCCTTCTATGAACATTTCTCCTTTCTCTGGAATTCAGAATTCCAATTACACAGCTCAGGGATAATTCAGAGATCTACAATCTCTGATGTATCAGACCAGGAACTTCCCCATTCAATGTCCCTTTTTGAGATATTGCTCTCAGGGAGCAGAAAATTGTTAATTCAAAAGTAGAGCATTATTTGATATTTCTTAAAATTACAGAATGATATTTTAAAAATCTCCTTAAAGAGAGGAATAACTTCACCAACAAAAAAGAATAAAGTACTTTGGTAGAAAGAGATAAGGAAGTCTAGGAGGCTTAAGGCCTTGCTGGTGCTTAAATAAGTCTCCCCTCCTCTCTGTACCTTTGAATATCACTATAAACATTGATGTTAGCAATTTGCTACATAAAGATAAACAATTGTTATATAGAAAATAGCTCACAAAGACAAAGAAACAGATATTCATTAGATAACTACAGAATGCCAATTTTGATGTGATAAATTTTTTAGAAGTATAATACAGTGAAACTCTATTTGAAATTGATGGGATAAAAATTTAGCTATAACACTTTGGCAAAATTAGTTATAGTTTCTGATTTTAAATTTCCTTGTAGGAATGGTAAATCTGACTTTGCATCAAGTGGTGCTAAGGATTAGTATAAAGGTATGAAAAGTGTAATCACAATAATTATCCTTTTTTTTCCTCACGGTACTCGGGCCTCTCACTGCCGTGGCCTCTCCCATTGCGGAGCACAGGCTCCGGACGCGCAGGCTCAGCGGCCATGGCTCACGGGCCCAGCCGCTCCGTGGCATGTGAGATCCTCCCGGACTGGGGCACGAACTCACGTCCCCTGCATCGGCAGGTGGACTCTCAACCACTGCGCCACCAGGGAAGCCCTTCTCTATCCTTTTTAATTATCAAAACAACATCATGTGAGACACACTCTTCTCTATTTTGTAGATGAAGAAGTCAAGTTATAAAGAAGTGTTGTGTGCAACATAGCTTTTACGGGATGGATCCAGAATTTGAGTTGTGTCATTTTTTTTTTTTTTTTTTTTGTGGTATGTGGGCCTCTCACTGTTGTGGCCTCTCCCATTGCGGAGCACAGGCTCCGGACGTGCAGGCTCAGCAGCCATGGCTCACGGGCCCATTTGCTCCGCAGCATGTGGGATCTTCCCGGACCGGGGCACGAACCCGCGTCCCCTGCATCGGCAGGTGGACTCCCAACCACTGCACCACCAGGGGAGCCTGAGTTGTGTCATTTTTATACCAATTCTTTTGTTATTGTTTTTAAGGTACCCTGAATAGAGAAGTACCATTGTCTGATTATTAGAATATGGGTTCTGAAATATTGTTATAGTCTTAATGTTACTTCTTAACTACAAGTCTTTTAACCTGTTTGAACATTAGTTCTGTGATCATTATTATAAGAAACATAATACTTCCCAGGGATGTTGTGATTCATTCCTGTGAATATGTTTTCTTGTTGATAAAACACTATAAAATAGTAATTGGTATAGTTGATTCAGCAAATCAAATGGAATAGGAAACAATAGATTTATCATGGTTATTTTTACATAATACTTAGACTACCTTCTAAAATTATAGGATTTTAATTTAGTAAATTAGATTTTTATTTGCTCCTAAAAAATATAAATCTATGTGCAAGTTAAATAATTCTAAAAATCTGTTTGTAAGCATTGCTCTTAGATATATTATTTTTAATGTGGTTTAGTTCAAATTAACATAAAAGCTGAAATTTTTCAGAATTTTCATGCAAATATCATTCATGTGGATTAGTTCTTCTCAAGAAATCAATGAGATTTCTGTAAATATTTATTCTTTTTAAAGAACATCTGTTCTTTGGGAGAACATACCAAATAAAAGGTTTGTATATTGAATTGAAAAATATATTTGCATATACTTTATTGAAGTCTTTTGAACCCTGTTAAAGTTCATGTAGAGACAATGCTTTGTTATTCTATGCATTTATTTATATTTTACATTTTATAAAGCATTGACTTCTGCCTTCTAAAAGTAGAAACAGGTTATCAAGAACAATAAATTCTAATTCAGTATAAGGTGAAAATCTCCTCTAAGAGACTGATAATCTTTCAAAAAGATAAGAGATGAAGGGCATAAAGTGTTTTACTTACCCATAGTCCAGCAATACACCCTGATATTTAGAATTTCATCAAGAGCAAACAATAGTATTTTATGTTAGCACTATAAAAGAGAAATACATCAAGATCTATAATATTATCATAGTCTTATTTTTATTGACCCAAAGACCAAAAAATTAATACTATTCATGTAATCTTTGTAGATATTTGCAATAAAAATCACTTCATGTGAATACTGATCAATTTATATTTGAAAATAATCACAATGTCAGCATTTCTGCAAAGGTGAGAATATAATTTTGGCTTACCTAATGTCTATCATGAGTAATTTTTATACCTTTCTCTTCTTTATTAAAATTTAAAAAATAAATCCTGCATCTAGATCACTTCTGTAAACATTTATACCAGGTTGCTAATTACAGCAAGGTTGCCAATTCTAATGGGAACTATAGAATTATGGTTTAATCTTACGGATTTGGATTGCAAAAAATAAAGGTGTTTGTTCATATATATAAAGCACTGTCTTGAACCCTACTTCTTTAGTAAATGTACAACTTTTAATAGAGAAAACTGCAAAATACACTATAGCAAATATTTCTTCTATGACACCAATCACTTGAGTCTTAAAAGGGAGCAAAGTGGAAAGGGCACAGTTTGTAGCCAGAGAAATAACAATTTGAATCCTAACTGTAACTTACTGAAAGACTGTGGCCTTGATTTACTGCCCTGATTCTGTTGTAAACACTGAAGAAATACTTATAATGACACTGATGTATTCTTTGAAACCTGCACTTGGAATCTAGGTAGAAGTCATTAGATTTAGCTTCTTGTTTGGTTTCATATATTCTTCTTCTGTTCTGTTCTACATTTTCATCCCTAAGTCTGAAACTCTGCTTTCATTTATTTTTATCTCTATTCGTATATCTCCCCTATAACTGTTAGGACTATTTCTTTCTATTTGGAATCATGGATCGACAGACACCCATTAAATTGTTCAGGATCCACTGACAGTATGCCGATTTATTCAGATATCCTCCTTACATTTGTTGGATTTGTGCAGGAGTACAAATTGAGGCTAACATACCATATGTCTGAGAAATTTAAAGTTATTAATAAAACTAATCAACTGTTAAAATACTTCTTCCTTGTATTATGAAAAATATACCTCCATTTCAACAAAGTGGGCAAATATAATGAAAGCTATGATTTTATAAAAGTGAAAGTCTGCAAAATATCAAATGACTGAAAGAAGCTAATACTGCATTTTTCTTTGTGGTCTGTTGATATACTAGCAATGTTATTAGTAATAAAATGAGAGTATACACAATACATAAATCCTTGCTATTTATTCCATAAAATTCATTTTTTGCCTATATGTCAGCAAATTAATTATATGTTCTAATTATAGTTTTCATACAATCTGTTGATAATAATATAGAGGTTTAAAATTGTAATATGATTCTAAGTATACTAAATTTAAATATATTTACATGAAAAATGAGTACAAGTAATTCTAAAAACTCACCACCTTAAAAAATGCTTCAAACATTTTCAAACATTTTTTTCTACAAATATATTCAAAATTGTGCATTAAAATGGATAGGTAAAATACAAATTATAATGAGTATATATCAACTTTTAAAATCAAAGTTATTTAAGTCAATCTGATGTTGGTATATGATATTTGAAAACTGTATTAAAACTATTTAGAATTCTAGTTTCTGATCTAAAGAATCTATACCATGCTTTACGTATTATGTGTAGACATTTGTATCCAAATTTAAGAGTAATAATGAATAGCTAATATTGAAAAATTCCTTTACCACCATGGACAATTACCACTGTGGGTAATTTGTTGCAGATACTACAGTAATTTGTGAGTATATTAGAAACCATGAATTGGAATGTAAATGGGTATAGAACTTTGACACTCAGCATTATGGGGAAACAATACTCCATATTCAAAAATCCTTTACATTCATCGAATCTGATAGAAGGATATGACAATTCAATTATTTTTCTTTCCTTTTTCTTTAAGTGTTTTTGATGATCAAATTCTTTCCACTTTAAGAAGAAAATTTTACTATCAGCTGCAGCAAACTTCTCAAAACGTCTAGGTATTTGGAACTTGTTTGCCTTTCAAATCAAGAGTACAAGGCAAATGATATGTAATTTTTTTTCTAGATCTTGAATGTTGTTGGTCATGGAAATGGGTATTTTCAGTCTCCCAGTAGCATCATGTCAACTCAAGGCTCTGAATCCCTAGTGGCAGTGGTGCCCGTTATGTCATTTGCTTTGTGTGTTGTGATAAGCAGGGCCATTTATAGGGCTGTTCCTCTAAATGTAGCACCATGGCAGTAGCCTTCTTCCCTGGGCCTAAGTAGGTATTAAGTACAACAAATTAACGACTTTATTTTTCTCATTTCTTGATGCTTCTGAGTAACAGGCACATTTCTTCGTTTTTATTTATTATCTTGTTTGTTTGGGGCTGGTTATATGCTATACTGGTGGTCTCAAAAATCACTTTTTTGGGGCTTCCTTGGTGGCGCAGTGGTTGGGAGTCCGCCTGCTGATGCAGGGGACACGGGTTCGTGCCCCGGTCTGGGAGGATCCCACGTACCGCGGAGCGGCTGGGCCTGTAAGCCATGGCCGCTGGGCCTGCGTGTCCGGAGCCTGTGCTCTGCAGAGGGAGGGGCCGCAGCAGTGGGAGGCCCGCGTACCGCAAAAAAAAAAAAAAAAATCACTTTTTTGTTTCTATTGTTGTTCACCTGTTTCTGGTGATATATTTCAGATGTACGAATAGTCTGAGGACTTCAGCTTTTTCTTCTGACCACAGGCTGTGATCACAGTGGTTGCCTTTCTAATTTTCTAAACATGTACAATGAGGCCATTGGACCAGTGTCTGTGATTTCACTGAATATTTTTCAAGACTTTCTTCATCCCTAAAACTGTCTGGTTTCATGGAGCATCTCAGCTACACTAGCTCTGCTAGACTATCCATCAAACCAACCTGCCTTCAAGTTCAACGTCACTAAGGTTGCTGTAAATTCTCATTTGCCCAGGACAGTCCGGGTTTATGCTTGTCTGGAATAATTATGAATGGGGACCCTTTCAGTCTTAAGTTTCCTAGTTTGATGATGTTATGTGGTCACCCTTCATATGGATCTCTGTGGTGCCTAAAATCTCCCTGAGTTCTATATTGGCAGTGATCTCCTCATCAAGTCAGGTTTTTGTTTTTATCTTGTTCCTCTAATTTCAAGTTGGCTGACATGCTCCCAAACAGAGTAAAACCAAAGACATTCGTTCTTAGGAAACTGGACCCCCTTCCCGTGTTCGTCCTTCAAGACTTTTCCCATATACTGGTTCACAGTTGCTCCTACAAGTTAATTCTGGTTAGACATATTTAAGTTTCTTACCCAGTATGCATTTTAAATTTCTTTATGCATATTTTTAATACGACTTTATTAGAGTATAATTGCTTCACAATGCTGTGTTAGGTTCTGTTGTTCAACAAAGTGAATCAGCCGTATGCATGCATATATCCCCATATACCCTCCCTCTTGAGACTCCATCCCACCCTCCGTATCCCACCCCTCTAGGTCATCGCAAATCACCGAGCTGATCTCCCTGTGCTATGCTGCTGCTTCCCACTAGCTAACTATTCTACATTTGGTAGTGTATATGCTATTCTCACTTCACCCCAGCTTGCCCCCCCGACCATGTCCTCAAGTCTATTCTCTATGTCTACATCTATATTCCTCTCCTGCCACTAGGTTCATCTATACCAATATTTTTTTTTTAGATTCCATATATATGCGTTCGCATACGGTGTTTGTTTTTCTCTCTCTGACTTATTTCACTCTGTATGACAGACTTTAGGTCCATCCACCTCACTACAGATAACTCAATTTCATTTCTTTTTATGGCTGAGTAATATTCCATTGTATATATGAGCCACATCTTTTTTTTTTTTTTTTGCGGTATGCAGGCCTCTCACTGTTGTGGCCTCTCCCGTTGCAGAGCACAGGCTCCGGACACGCAGACTCAGTGGCCATGGTTCACAGGCCAGCCACTCCGCAGCATGTGGGATCTTCCCAGACCGGGGCACGAATCCGTGTCCCCTGCATCGGCAGGCGGACTCTCAACCACTGTGCCACCAGGGAAGCCCGAGCCACATCTTCTTTATCCATTCATCTGTTGATGGACATTTAGGTTTGTTCCATGTCCTGGCTATTGTAAAGAGTGCTGCAATGAACATTGTGATACATGTATCTTTTTGAATTACGGTTTTCTCAGGGTATATTTCCAATATTGGATTGCTGGATCATATGGTAGTTCTATTTTTAGTTTTTAGAGGAACCTCCATACTGTTCTCCATAGTGGTTATATCAATTTACATTCGCACCAACAGTGCAAGAGTGTACCCTTTTCACCACACACTTTCCAGCATTTATTGTTTCTAGATTTTTTTGATAATGGCCATTCTGACCTGTGTGAGGTGATACCTCATTGTAGTTTGGATTTGCATTTTTCTAATGATTACTGACATTGAGCATCTTTTCATGTGCCTCATTGCCATCTGTATGTCTTCTTTGGTGAAATGTCTGTTTAGGTCTTCTGCCCCGTTTTTTTTTTTTTAATATATGAAGACAAATTTCTTTTTTTTTTTTTGCTGTACGCGGGCCCCTCACTGTTGTGGCCTCTCCCATTGCGGAGCACAGGTTCTGGATGTGCAGGCTCAGCGGCCATGGCTCACGGGCCCAGCCGCTCCATGGCATGTGGGATCTTCCCGGACCGAGGCACGAACCCGTGTCCCCTGCATTGGCAGGCAGACTCTCAACCACTGCACCACCAGGGAAGCCCTCTTTTTTTTTTTTTAATTTATTTTTAAATTTTTGTCTGCCTTGGGTCTTCATTGCTGCGCACGGGCTTTCTCTAGTTGTGACGGATGTTGCAGTGCGCAGGTTTCTCACCGTGGCGGCCTGTGCCACTGCAGAGCACAGGCTCCAGGAGCGTGGGCTTCAGTAGTTGCAGCACATGGGCTCAGCAGTTGTGGTTTGTGGGTTCCAGAGCGGAGGCTCAGCCGTTGTGGTGCCCGGGCTTAGCCACTCCCAAGGCATGCGGGATCTTCCCAGACTAGGGCCCGAACCCGTGTCCCCTGCATTGGCAGGCAGATTCTCAACCACCGCACCACCAGGGAAGTCCTTCCGCCCATTTTTTAATTGAATTGTTTGTTTTTTGGATATTGTGCTCCATGAGCTGTTTGTATATTTTGGAGATTAATGCTTTGTCTGTTTTTTCATTTGCAGACATTTTCTCTCATTCTGTGTGTTGTCTTTTCATCTTGTTCATGGTTTCCTTTGCTGTGCAAAAGCTTTTAAGTTTCATTAGGTCCCATTTGTTTATTTTTGTTTTTATTTTCATTACTCTAGGAGGTGGGTCAAAAAAGGTCTTGCTGTGGTTTGTGTCAAATTGTGTTTTTCCTGTTTTCCTCTCGGAGTTTTATAGTGTCTGGCCTTACATTTATGTCTTTAATCCATTTTGAGTTTATTTTTGTGTATGGTGTTAGGCAGTGTTCTAATTTCATTCTTTTACATGTAGCTCTCCAATTTTCCCAGCTCCACTGATTGAAGAGGCTATCTTTTCTCCATTTTATGTTCTTGCCTCCTTTTTACATCTATGTAAGTTAGGTGACTATATGTGTGTGGGTTTATCTCTGGGCTTTCTATCCTGTTCCATTGATCTATATTTCTGTTTTTGTGCCAGTTCCATACTGTCTTGATTACTGTAGCTTTGTAGTATAGTATGAAGTCAGGAAGCCTGGTTCCTCCAGCTCCGTTTTTCTTTCTCAAGATTGCTTTTACTATTCTGGGTATTTTGTGTTTCCATACAAATTACAAAACTTTTTGTTCTAATTCTGTGAAGAATGCCATTGGTAGTCTGATAGGGATTGCATTGAACCTGTAGATTGCTTTGGGTAGTATAGTCATTTTCACAATATTCATTCTTCCAATCCAAGAACATGGTATATTTCTCCATCTGTTTATGTCACCTTTGATTTCTTTCATCAGCATTTTATAGTTTTCTGAGTACAAGTCTTTTGCCTCCTTAGGTAGCTTTATTCCTGGGTATTTTTTTCTTTTTGTTGTGATGGTAAATGGGATTGTTTCCTTAATTTTTCTTTCTGATTTTTCATTGTTGGCATATAGGAATATAAGAGATTTCTGTGCATTAATTTTGTATCCTGCAACCTTACCAAATTCATGGATTAGTTCTAGTAGTTTTCTGTGGCATCTTTAGGGTTTTCTATGTATATTATCATGTCATCTGCAAACAGTGACAGTTTTACTTCTCCTTTTTCAACTTGGATTCCTTTTATTTCTTTTTCATCTCTGACTGTTGTGGCTAAGACTTCCAAGACTATGTTGAATATGAGTGCTGAGCGTGGACATCCTTGTCTTGTTCCTAATCTTAGTAGAAATGTTTCATTTATTCACCACTGAGCATGATGTTCGCTGTGGGTTTGTCATATATGGCCTTTATTATGTTGAGATAGGTTCCCTTTATGCCCACTTTCTGGAGACTTTTTCTCATAAATGGGTATTGAATTTTGTCAAAAGCTTTTTCTGCATCTATTGAGATAATCATAGGATTTTTTTTTAATTTGTTAATATGGTTTATCACATTGATTGTTCATTGTATATTGAAGAATCCTTGAATCCCTGAGATAAATCCCACTTGAGCACGGTGTATGTTCCTTTAAACATGTTGTTGGTTTCTTTTAGCTAGTATTTTGTTCAGGATTTTTACATCTATTTTCATCAGTGATATTGGTCTATAATTTTCTTTTTTTGTGATATCTTTTTCTGGTTTTCCTATCAGGGTGATGGTGGCTTCGTAGAATGAATTTGGGAGTGTTCCTCCCTCTGCAATTTTTTGTAAGAGTTTGAGAAGGATCGGTGTTAGCTCTTCTCTAAATGTTTGATAGAAATCACCTGTGAAGCCCTCTGTTCCTGGACTTTTGTTTGTTGGACGATTTTTAGTTACAGTTTCAATTTCATTACTTGTGATAGGTCTGTTTATATTTTCAAATTCTTCCTGCTTCAGTTTTGGAAAAGTGTATCTATCCAAGAATTTGTCCATTTCTTTGCAGTTGTCCATTTTTTGGCATATAGTTGTTTGTAGTAGTCTCTTATAATCCTGTGTATTTCTGCAGTGTCAGTTGTGTTTTCTCCTTTTTCATTTCTCATTTTATTGTTGTATGTCCTCTCCCTTTTTTCTTGATAAGTCTGGCTATGGGTTTATCAATTTTGTTTATCTTCTCAAAGAACCAGCTTTTAGTTTTATTGATCTTTGCTAATGTTTTCTTCATTTCTTTATCATTTATTTGTGCTCTGATATTTATGATTTCTTTCCTTCTACTGACTTTGGGTTTTCTTTGTTCTTTCTCTGATTGCTTTAGGTGTAGTGTTAGATTGTTTACTTGAGATTTTTCTTGTTTCTTGAGGTGAGATTGAATTGCTATAAATTCCCCGCTTAGAACTGCTTTTGCTGCATCCCATAGGTTTTGGGTTGTCATGTTTTCATTGTCATTTGTTTCTATGTATTTTGAAATTTCTTCTTTGATTTCTTTAGTGATCTCTTGGTTATTTAGTAGCACACTGTTTAACCTCCATGTAGTTGTGTTTTTTACAGTTTTTTTCTTGTAATTAATTTCCAGTCTCATAGCATTGTGGTCAGAAAAGATGATTGATTTGATTTCAATTTTCTTAAATTTGTCTGACACTTGTTTTGTGATCCAAGATGTGATCTGTCCTGGAGAATGTTCCATTTGCACTTGAGAAGAAAGTGTATTCTGCCACTTTTGGGTGGAATGTTCTGTAAGTATCAATTAAATCTCTCCGGTGTATTATGTCATTTCAAGCTTGTGTTTCCTTATTTATTTTCTGTTTGGATGATCTGTTTATTGGTGTAAGTGGGGTGTTAAAGTCCCCTACTATTATTGTGTTACTGTCTATTTCCCCTTTCACTGTTGTTAGCATTTGCCTTATGTATTGAGGTGCTCCTATGCTGGTTGAATAAACATTTATAACTGTTATATTTTCTTCTTATATTGATCCCTTGATCATTATGTAGTATCCTTCATTATCTCTTGTAACAGTCTTCATTTTAAAGTCTAATTTATCTGCTATGAGTATTGCTACTCCAGCTTTCTTCTGATCTCCATTTGCATAGAGTATGTTTTTCCATCCCTTCACTTTTAGTCTGTATGTGTCCTTAGGTCTGAAGTGGGTCTCTTGTAGACAGCATGTATACAGGTCTTGTTTTGTATCCATTCAGCCAGTCTGTGTCTTTTGGTTGGGGCATTTAATCCATTTACATTGAAGGTTATTATCGATATATATGTTCCTTTTACCATTTTCTTAATTGTTTTGAGTTTGTTTTTGTGCGTCTTTTTCTTCCCTTGTGTTTCCTGCCCAGGGAATTTCCTTCAGCATTTGTTGTAAAGCTGGTTTGGTGGTGCTGAATTCTGTTAGCTTTTGCTTGTCTGGAAAGCTTTTGATTTCTCCATTGAATCTGAATGAGATCCTTGCTGGGTAGAGTAATCTTGGTGGTACATTTTTCTCTTTTATCACTTTAAGTATATCCTGCTACTCCCTTCTGGCCTGCAGATTTTCTGCTGAAAAATCAGCTGATAATCTTATGGGTATTCCTTTGTATGTTATTTTTTGTTTTTCCCTTGTTGCTTTTTCTTTTTTTAAAGACTTTATTTATTTATTTATTTATTGGCTGTGTTTGGTCTTCACTGCTGCCTGCGGGCTTTCTCTAGTTGTGGCAAGCAGGGGCAGCTCTTCATTGCAGTGCATAGGCTTCTCATTGTGGTGACTTCTCTTGTTGGAGAGCATGGGCTCTAGGCGTGTGGGCTTCAGTAGTTGTGGCTCGCAGGCTCTAGAACGCAGGCTCAGTAGTTGTGGTGCATGGGCTAGTTGCTCCGCAGCATGTGGGATTTTCCCAGACCAGGGCTCGAACCCATGTCCCTTGCATTGACAGGCAGATTCTTAACCACTGCGCCACCAGGGAAGCCCCCCTTGTTGCTTTCAATATTTTTTCTTTGAACTTAATTTTTGTTAGTTGGTTAATATGTGTCTTGGTATGTTTCTCCTAGGGTTTATCCTGTATGGGACTCTCTGCACTTCCTGGACTTGGGTGAGTATTTCCTTCCCTATGTTAGGGAAGTTTTCCACTATAATCTCTTCAAATATTTTCTCAGACCCATTCTTTTTCTCTTCTTCTTCTGGGATCTCTATAATTCGAATGTTGGTGAGTGTAGCGTTGTCCCAGAGGTCTCCAAGATTGTCTTCAATTCTTTTCATTCTTTTTTCTTTATTCTTCTCCTCAGCAGTTATTTCCACCATTTTGTCTTCCAGCTCACTTACTCGTTCTTCCACCTCAGTTATTCTGTTATTGATTCCTTCTAGTGTATTTTTCATTTCCGTTACTGTGTTTTTGTCTCTGTTTATTCTTTAGTTCTTTTAGCTCTTTGTTAAATATTTCTTGTATTTTCTTAGTCTGTGCCTCCATTCTATTTCCAAGATTCTGGATCATCTTTACTATCATTACTCTGAATTCTTTTTCAGGTAGATTACCTGTTTGCTCTTCCTTTATTTGGTCTTCTAGGTTTTTACCTTGCTCCTTCATCTGTGACATATTTTTGCCGTCTCATTTTTTTTTTTTTTTGTGATGGGTGGGATTGTGTTCCTGTCTTACTGGTTGTTTGGCCTGAGGCTTCAAACACTGGAGTTTGTAGGCTGTTGGGTAGAGCTGAGTCTTGGTGCCAAGATGAGGACCTCCTGGAGACCTCACTCTGATGAATATTCCTGGTTTGCTTGGGGGCTCCTCCCATCTCCTTGGGCATTGAGGTCCCCCCCCCCCCCCCAGCCTTC
>NW_006788130.1:699545-700928 GCF_000442215.2 Lipotes vexillifer
CGGAAGGCCCCCTACTTGTGGGCAGATGTGAGCTCCACATCCAATTTCTTTATACATTTTGATTTTTCACAAAAGATCATTCATTATACAAAAGCATTAAAAATACACTAGGCATTTTTGTCAGCATGCTCCCCCAAACCTGGGTAATATTTAATTTTCAAATTAAATATTTTACTTATCAATTAAACTGAAGAATATTTTTTACCTTATTATCACCATATTTACCAGCTACCCACTAGTTCTTCCAAGTTAAATTTTAATCAACCAAGAAATTTTAGTGAGCTACAGATTTCACCTAATTATTATTCTTTACTCCTTATTATTTTTCAGAAATATGGTCATACTATTATCATATCATCAAGTAGAACAGTATGGTTAGCTCATCTTAAATATATATATTTAAATATATATATATTTAATTTTTAATGTCTTTTTTATTCCTAGGTATAAGGAGACCACCTAATTTAACCAATATTTAAATTGCTTCTATAAATAGAAAGCTATATATTATGCTATCATTTTATTCTTACTTATACTGTAGGATCCACAGCTATGTTTTATTTAAATGTGGTAAAAGTATTCTTTTTTAGTGGAATTCAGTTTAAAAAATCAAGATGATTGTAATGCATATTTCTGCCTTTTAAACTTTAAGCACCCATATTTTGAACACCATTTATATAAGACTAGCTTGTTCAAACACAAGACAAACCCAGTTCATATGGGCCATTTTCTAGGATCTGTGAACATGCCATGGCCTGCTTTCATATTTTTCTTATAATTATAAGAAAAAAACAATAACTTTAAGTCAAATTTTTGCTTAGGACACTTTTATTTCAGAGAAATTCATTTTTAAAAAGTCTTTCTCCATTTTCTCTTTCAAAAAGTTCCTTCATTTTCAGTTATGTGGAAGGTGAAATGTTTGTGGTTTAAATGCAAATATTGTAGCTCAGATTCAAACACTGTGACTGCTTTTGCAGTGGATCGCAAAACAAAAACAAAACAAAACAAAACACACCTACACGTTATTTAATGCTTATAAATGATTCCATTCTAAGGCACTTCTGGGTTCAAGTTCTTTGAGGTGTCCATTTACACATAAGTAGACCTCATATTTTAATATTCTCTAAATTGAACATGACCATAAAATACTATAAATGTCCCTTTGCTTTGTATGCAATCACCATTTTCTTTTATTTAAAAATTAGACAAAAACAAAAAGAAACTAAAACAATTTTTGAATCTTCTCTTTCCTTCATCTCCCTCCTGATGATTGTTTAATTAAATTTTTTATTGTTAAGCTTAGCATAAAGAGAAGTGTAAAAAGCATAATTAAGTAACCACAATGGTAAGTTTGTGATAACTAAGAGATCAAGGAAGGGACTT
>NW_006788130.1:700938-720878 GCF_000442215.2 Lipotes vexillifer
GGCCACTTCCCTCCTCCACTAAGGGAACCACAGTACCAATCTCTAAAGAAGAGTTTTGTTGGTCTTTGAATTTTTATGTGTCATTATTCATTATGTATTCTTTTCTGTCTGACTTCTTTCTCTTAATATTTGTGACCATAATCCATATTGTACAAGCATTATATAATTTGTTTTATTCTATATAGTATTTGGTTATGCAAATATTTCACAATTTACTTGTCTTTCTACTGATGATGGACATTATTACTTTAGAGTTTTGCTTTATTACGAACAGCACTCTTTATATAAGATTAGCTAGTTCAGACAAAAGATAAACCTAATTCTAGCACAGTGTAATTTGGAGAATAGAGAACCTGTATTTCTATTGAATAAATGCCCAAGCATGGAATTGCATGCTCATTATAGCCTTAGGAGATAGAATAGTATAAAAGAGTTCCAGAGCAGACATAGATATTCTCACCCAACAGCAGTGTATGCTATTTACTCTCCGTTTTGGTCACTTCTTCTTTTCTTTCTTTCTTTCTCTCTTTCTCCTTTTCTTCCTTCTTTTTTTTTTTTTTTAACAGATGTATTCAGGTACAATTGATGACAATAAACTCGTGTGTGGGAGGGGGCGGATGTACAATTTGATGAGTTTTGGCACACACATATGCTCACGAAATCATTTCAAAATCAAAAATAGCAAACATTTTCATTAACCTCAAATGCTTCCTTTTGTCCCTTTTAAATTTTTCCCTCCTTCTACCCCCATCCTTGGATAACTTCTGATCTGCTTTTTGTCACTACAGATTGTATTTTTGTATTTTCTATACTTGGTTATTTCTTCTGTGAGCTATCATTTGCTCATTTTTCTGTCATCATCTGTCTTTTCTCTCATTGCTTTGTAAAGACTCTGTATGTTTTTAATATTTGCCTTTTGTCAAATGCATGTGTTGCAATAGTTCCCCACCAAGGTAATATCTGCTTTTATATTTGTTATAGGTATTCTCTTTCTTCCAGGGTATATATCGATATGACATTGGGTTGATTATTAGCTACAACATTATATTCCAGGTATTAAGGCTGAAACATTTTAATTTTGGTAAACATTCTATAAGCTAACTTCATAATACAAAATCAAAGGATACACCAGTTTTGAGCCACAAGCTTTATTAAGATCTAATAAAAAAAAAAGAAGTCATTAGTTCATTTACTTTTTCTAGTATGCCACATTATAAAGCCTTTTCCTTCAGTGGAATTGAATTCACCCTTTAAATATCATACTGACAATTATTTTTTTTAGAGACAGATTTATCATGATGCATACATTTTAGGACCTCACACTTATATGGGCCCTTTCCAAGGTCCAAATATTTATTTATATCTTTATAAATACATTTAAAATTTTATTTCTCTTAAAAAGTGCCTCCATATACGTAAGCTTCAGGCGTGAGAAAACCTGGGTGTGATGCATATCATCTTATGACATCTCTAGGTGCTTTACCCCCACAAATAGTAGTAAAACCCAAAACTATCTACATGCTTAAACCCTTCACTACTCATGAAGTTACTATAGCACAGCAGGTAAGGTAGTGAGAGCCAAGTCATTAACTGACTGGTGGCATACACTAGAGCTTTCTAATGAGGGAAATAGTAAGTAGAAATGGCCATAATTAGTTCTAGTAATGAAAATTAATAAATTTCAAGTCAGCTAAATCACAAGCACTATTACATTTCACCAAGTGTATAAACTTCCAGAATATGGAGAGTTTTAATATTTTTCCCCACCGAGCAGTTTTGATAAATCATGTGTCTTGAATGGGAAAGTGTATCTTTCTGATTTCTGCAACATTTCAGACTATAGGTATTTAGAGAAATTTAATGAATTAAGCTGTTCATAATTAAATATTCAACCTACAGGGATTTTCTAATCGGTTCCATATATCTTAAGAACAGATCGCCCATTGAAAATAGTTATAACCTGAATTAATAGCCAATATTACATAAACCCTTATACATGAAAGTAAAATCCTTGAGAAGTAATATTATAACTAAATTTGCACTGTTCAAGAGCAGCAAAAAAATCAATTCACCTTTCTGAGTGGAACACAAGAATTCTTTCCAAGAACTGCTTAATGTGACACATTCATATAATTAATGTTTTATAAAGGAAATTTCACAGCAGACACTTGAGGCTATGCAGTTTTATTATCTCTGGATACAATATACCGCATTCTCTGCTTATTACTTTAAATTTTAGGTCTTGTTGTAGTGCAGAAGATTACCTTGAAGCAATAAACAGTTGTATACCAATTACATAAATCTTAAATTCCCATGATCAACCACTTTCTGGTTTGGGTTTTGTTTTCTTATCTTATTTTCTAAAGCTTTGGTCACACTTGGCATTTGTCTCTCCCTTCTGAAGGTCTGTTGGTCTCACTGTCATGACTTTTCTCACTTCTGGCTCCTTTTGTTCCATTCCCCTTGTTTATCTCTTTATCAACTAACACCCCTAACTTGTGGCTCTGTCCACGTCTCTTTTATTTGTTTTTCACAGTATTCACTGACATTTCCCTGATGTATCAGCTTCCTCTGTTCTTGAGAACAAAGCAACAGCAGTGGCATCATGTGTTGTATTCTTAACGTTTTTCAAACCTAAACCGTCCACAATCTGAATTCAGCTTGCCTTTCAAAAATTATCTTCCATTACTGCTACCCGTAATCCTGTAGTCACTAAGTATCTCTGGCATGTTTGATGAATTCTAAGATTTTCACTTATACAAGTGTTAATTAATTCACTCTTAGGATTCTGTTCTTTTACTGGAATGCTTTAAGGTCTGGCTTATCCCCCACCTCCTTCTGGATGTTACCCTAGCGCTGAGGGAGGGCTTCCCAGTTACCCCAGTTACCCTAGCTCTGAAGGAGGGCTTCCCTATAACTACTATAGCACTTTTAAAGATAAAAATAATAGTCCAGTTTGTGTCTTAAAGTCTGTGTCTAATTCTAGCAATTAAAAATAATCCACTCAAACAATAAAATAAATATTGTTTAAAAAATTGTTCTGTGTATAACAATCGGCAATGTATGGAAAGTGGTATTTGGCTCAGGGTGTTGGTAAAGGGTTGAGTTTAATTTTTTAACTTCTTCTCATTGTAGGTTAGGAGATGCTGGGGTTAATATCAAACCTCACAAGTAGATAACAGTGAGAAAAGCCAAAAAGATAAATCTCGGTTACATACTAAATAAGTTCCAAGGGCAAAGCAGAAAAACCTAGATCAGTGCACAAATCTAAAAAGCAGAGTAAAACTGCAGGCAATACTTGAGATCAGGAAAAGATAGGATTGGTTAAGCTTGATGAAGTGTAGGGATGAACCTAGGAGGAGACTGGCACTCTTGTGATATAGAAGGGTTTATCGCATTTGCTACATAGTTCTTTAAGGTATTAGAAGTACATAACATTAGAAATACTAGTTGGATGCATTTCTCCAGGCATAAAGAACAGATGCTAGCAGAACATACATATGTGAACATTAGCATAAAATAATTATTGATATAAAAACATATGCAGCTAGACATAGTTCACACTTTTTGCAAATTAAATGTGAGACATTATAATTTCCAGAAAATCTCCCTAGCAACTTCTGTTTGCTTTTGACAAGACAGAAAACTTAAGAAGCCCTGTCAAGTCTCTGTTGAAGGCAAGATGAATTCCAGACCAACTATAATCATAAAATGTCCCCCCAACATATTCAGAAAGAAGAGTAACTTATCAAGAATCACATGCCAACTCCTATGGTAAATAACTTCACATGTATTTCATGATTTAATACACAGAAAACATCATGATATATTGTAGAGAACAGTCACTCATTCCACAAAATATTTTTCATATATAATTATTCAAATACAATAATGATAATTATATTCCTTGTGGTAGTATATTTTTTGGGGGGAAAAAACAACTGCCTTTAATGACATCTGGAATGGCAGAGGACCCTTTCCCAAGAGAAACAACCATAATCAGTGGAAACTATTTTTAAAAAACAAAACACTTAAAGCCTTTGAATATTGTCCTAAAGACATACAACAAGTGAAAAAGAATGTTTTACAGAAAAAAATAAATTCGCTAAATACTGGTAAGAATATCCAGAGACTGTGGCACTTGAGCCACAAAGCTCTCCCAACCTGACCAGCTCAATTTGACAGCATCACTACAGGTGGGTGTGGCCAAGATCGCAGGGCTCTCCCTCCCTCCAGATCCCAGCCTCTCGGGCTACAGTATCTCTCCAGGAGATGGAGGACATCAGCGTTGCCTGTCCTCCTCAGCTCTGTGTTGCAGGAACTCTCTTACAGGCAGTAGACAGGGAGAGATCTGGGGTTCCCTTTCCCCATCTATCCCCAATTCGTATGGTGGAGTTTCTATTCCAGGGACTGCCGCCTCAGAAAAGAGTCCTGACATCCCTGCTTAACACTATTCACAGGGTAAAGGTTTTATGCTCTAGAGGCAAGCTCAGAGGATCATGAGCTACTGCCCTTGCCCAGAGCCCTGCTTGTACAGGAGAGGTTTCCTTCTGAGGTCAGGCCACTGTCTCTGCCCTTATCCCAACTGCACAGCAGTGGTGCAGGAGATTGACCTAAGGGGAGACGAAGGCAGTAAGAAGTAAGAGCTGTGAGACTCTCCCCAAGCGGATAGGTTGAATTTGGAACAGAGCGTGGGGAAGTTTAAGCATAAGGGCACTTGAAAACAGTGGAAATTTGGGTAGGAAACATTAAGAAGAGTCTGGTAACAACAGACTAGAGCAACAATCTAAACTTCAACCAACTCATGTTTTAACAGAGAGAATCAGGCAGAAAGACAGCTGATGGGAGCCTCCTTGGGGCCAGATTAAACCTCAGAAAAAAATGGCCTTAAAGACGATTCCATTTTTTAAAAATAAACTTTTTGCCCCTCCCTCTCTTCCTTCCTTTCTAGCTTTTTTTCTTCTTTAAATGTAAAAAACACCTTGGTACAGCAGAGACACACACGCAGGGCAGGTGGAAGGGCTGCATGTAAGGACTTGCCTTGGCTGCTGCCACTCTGTAACTTAATAGTTATAAACCTCAACTGAAGAGGTTTGACTGAGGCAGTAAATCAGGCCCTCCAGAGTCACTGGCTGGGAAGGTTCCAGAACCTCCGGCTGGTTCAGATCTCATAATGCCCCGGGGGCTGAGCTCTCAGCAGTGGTGCGGTAGGGGCCCCTGAGCAGTGATAGTGAATACTGAGCCACGTGCTGAGTGGTGCCAACCTGGGCACTGATTGGCTCACCCTGCCCATCAGTGTACTGGGTGGGGCGGATGCAACTGTTATAAGCTGTGTTCACAACAAAATACTAGAATAGTCAACTCATGATCATATAGAAAGTATTATACACCATAACAAAATCGGGGTTATCCCAGGAATGCAATGAAATAAATGTGATATGTCATATTAATTGAATAAATAAAAACAACTACATGATAATCTCAATAGATGCAGAAAAAAATTTTGACAAATTTAAACACCCTTTCATCACAAAATTGCTCAGTAAGTTACGAGTAAATGGAAACTTTCTCAACGTGATAAAAAGATATCTATGAAAATACCACAGCTAACATTATAGTTAAAGGTGAGAGAAGACTAAACACTTTGAAAGCAAGAAAGAGACAGATAAAGGCAAGACATTTGACACTTACAAGGTGCTCTTACATTGAAATTAAAGCACTAAGAGTAGCTGATACAAAAAATGCATAATTGGCATCTACATGCTCACATAGTTTCTTTTATCAGCTGTACAAACTGTTTGTTAAATGCCTTGGCCAAATAAATTATGCATATTAATCCACATTAAATAAAATGTGTATGTGTAAGTTTTCTGAGAAAAGTAAAATCATGTAAAATATAAATATTATAATTATTTTAATATTCATATAGGCTGTATGCATATGCATTTATGGTTATTTTTAATTTCAGAGTACAATGTTTTCCATACCTAACCAGTTCTTGCTATAAGAACTAGTTACTTGACATATTATAGGCAGTAATGACTAGTAGTAATGGTATAGCATTGAAGATGATATAAGATTCTCTTAAGAAAATTTCCAAACATCGAAGTATGATAGAAATATTACTATGTATTTTTAAAATAAAAAAACTTCACATTAGATCATGTGAGTATAAATTTCCATGTTGATTCTGTTGTTGGAGAAATTATCACTGTTCTACTTAAGAAATATAAGTATATTGCTAGAACCATGTTCTTCTCTAGGAAGAAAAGGAGAATGATTTGTTAATAGGTGGGGGGTAGTTTTCCCTGATATTTATTAATAAAGCTTTTCTCTAAAGTAATGAATTAAGAATCTGAGACTATTTCATAGTAAACATCTCTGTTATCAGCTCCAAAGCAAACTGTATATGGTAGCCCAGTTGAAAGATTTCTCTAATTCTATATATGTGGCTTTTACACCCCTAATTTTCCCCTGAATTTGTTTTTCCTTGAGTATCAAGCTTCTTGAATCTCCTACTATTGAGAATATTTCTTACTAAAGTAATTATAATAATTACTAATTTGATAAAAACTATACATGTTTTAGGATGCTGAGTTAAGAATTATTGTATATCATTAGTTTATTCAATATAATTAATTGTATTTGCATAAATACAAAAAAGTTAAAATGAGAAAAAATAATTGGAAAGCATTAAGTGCAGCTGTGTATTTAATGCAAGGTTTTTTTATGGCTATTTCTAGTCTAAGTGGGAAATGGTATATAAAAAATACCACCTGTGCATACAAAAGAATTTTAAATTAAATGACATTTTCCATATATTTGCAAGTGATTTTTTCTGGTTTTCTAAAATATATTATGATAACCCAAAATTATGAAACTATAATCCAAGCTCCATAGCCCAAGATATGAGCATGTTATGTTTTTAAGTGGAACAAGAATACCTATTTGTTTTAGTTTATGCTCAAAGTATTATTTTTTGCTCTGGTTTATGCTCTAACACTTGAATCATATTAATTATAGGTTTGCTAGATCTAATTTTACAAGAAAAAGTATAAAATCAGTATTTTCCTCCAATTTTCTTGTTTTTTTCTTTTTTTACACATATATGAAGTTATTAGACAGTTACAATTTGAGTGTGGGCTGGGTATCAATAATATCATTGCATCAGTGCTGAACTTCCAGCGGAATCCTCTGGTAGTCCTGTGGTTAGGAGTCTGTACTTTCACTGCCGTGGGCCTGGGTTCAATCGTGGTGGGGAACTAAGATCCTGTGACGGTGGGGGCGGGGTCTGGTCCTCAGCTTGTCCCAGCAGCATCTGGTTATATGGGCTCCAGCAGAACTTTAAGGGCCATCAAGGACCCTCCCAAGACAACACCCAGGGACCCTTCCCAGCCAGTAGGAAGGTCACACCTAGCCCTGGAGCAAGCAGGTTGTTGAGTCAGTGTGTGGGAGGGTCCCAGATCTTAGCAGCAGCCCAGGAGGGTACCAGCTTAGCCAGTGGAGAGAGGTGCAGCCGTGAGGACCTCTTAGAATCATCCTTCCCTGGTTTCAGGACTTAAGGAAGCTCAGGTTCTTCATGTCTCATCACAGAAAGAATTCAGTGTGAGACAAAGTAATGGATAAGAAGTGGATTTATTTAGAGAGAAACACACTCCACAGAGTGTGGGCCATCTCAGAAGGTGAGAAAGGCCTCTTATGTTGTTTTTAATGTATAGAATATGGATTGTTATAGACTGAATGTGTATATTCCCCTGAAAATTCATATGTTGAAACTCTACCCCCCATGTAATGGAATGAGGAGGTGGGACTTGTGGGAGGTAACTAGGATTAGATGAGTTAGTGAGGGTGGAGCCCTCGTGAATGTGATTAGTGCCCTTATAAGAGTCAGGAGAGAGCCTGATTCTTCTCTCTTCTCTCTACCATGTGAGGGTAAAAGAAGTCATCAATTTGCATTCTGGAAGAGGGTCCTCACCAGAATCTGACCATGCTGGCAGCTCAATATCCAATTTCCAGACCCCCAAAATGTGAGATATAAATTTCCGTTGTTTATAAACCACTCAGTCTACATATATTTTATAGTAGTGTGAACTGACTGAAATAGTGCCTTTCAAAAATAATACTCTTGTAAAGTCCTCAAGTAGAGGGTTAACAATTCAGTTCTAAGTATTTAAATTTCTTTTTAAATTATATTTTTTCTGGCTCCACCACTTAGTTATTGTGTGACCTTGGATAAATTATGTTTCCCATTCCTCAGTCACTTCATTTAGACACTATTTTAGACCAATGACAGTTTCAGAGCTTGGGTTATGGAGCCTGACTGCTGCACAAGTACCTAAGAACTCACAGTTAACTTGACTAATTTGAGTGTGTGCACGTGTGTGTGAGTGTGTGGGTTACTCATCAGCTTGGGCAGTTTTTGGGTATTTGTGAGACACACACTTAGAAAAGTTTGTCTTCTATACAAAAGATTACATTAATAACCATGTTTTTGGTATGTTTGTTTTAAGTTCCTTGAAATGCTCTTGTGATCTCAGCTGACATTTTTGCTAGAGTTAAATTGTAGAACAATTATGTGACAGAATAAACTCATGCTTCAATAACTAAAACTTACAGGTTTGCTTAAATGGAAATTTAAAAATCTATAGGAATTTAAATACTAATTTTGTGAAAAGACAGCTTTTATTGGAGCACATTCATCTACTTGCATTTTTTTTTTAGCAGACTTTTCAGTTCTGAAGGACTTGTATTTATCTATGTGCATTCAATACATTGTGTATTTAGTATCAGTAAAGTTTTCTCCAAACTGACTGTCAGGTGATATGAATTTCAAAGAACTCAGCTTTCAATATGTCAATCACAGTAATAAAGAAAAGCAAAATTCTTCAAAACTGGGAAGCATCACAGTGGTATGTTCAAGGTATTAACACTGAGACTAGGTTTATTTGTTAATTTTATTCTGTCTTTTACCTTTGTCATTGCTTACCTAACCATTGGGACCCAATATAAAAGACATTTTTCAAATATATGGTTGATGGATAGTTAGATCATTTACAACAGTAGCTGATAGACCAAGAAGTAACGTGGTAAAAGAACACTCATTTTCAGAAATTGCTGTAGCATAATGGTGTTGCTGTAGTATCCCAAAGTGTAAGAAAACTATTGCTATGATTAGCATTCCATATCATTTTAAATGCATGATGACACAAGTTTTTCGGAATATGCTTGGTAAGGAGAATTTCAGAGCACTTCCTGATTTTTAACTCAACTTTTAAGTTTTTACAAGTTGAATAAACATTTAAAAAATGATCCTAAATAATTTTGTCTGATAATAGAGTATTGTCTGATGTCTTCAGGCAAATTTGATTAGCAGTTGCTTCATGCTGATCTTGATAAATCATCACATTCAAAGCAGATGTGCTTTTCAATAATCCTAAATTTAAATTCTTTCAGTGCTTTTTTTCCTCCTAAAGTGTGTATGCTCTTCAAAAGCATTCAATTTCATATCAACAGAAATATTTAAATGCATAAGTTAAAGAGTGTTCCTTTTAAATAAGCATTCTAAACTACTATGAGGCTAATTTTGAATGAGAAATGCTGCACTTTTGAAGAATAGCTATATCATTAATCTGTAATCAGCCATTGCCATATTCATTTGTTCAAGAGACCAGCTGTTGGTAGGACAATTTTCATAAAATTAAGAAATCAATGTTATAACCATATGCAGTGTTTGATTTGATGAAGAGTAGAGTTAGTAATAAAACTAGAGTGTGGTGCTTCATCAGGAGATGACATTCATATAACCTTAACCCTTTACACAAATAAATCTGAAATTAAAAATGGTTTATACTTAGAAATAATTTTTTTCACCTTCCAACATATGTTCTGAAAGTTCTTTGTTTATGTTTTGTAGAGAAGTGATATCAGAAAAATGTAACTCCAAAGACAAAAAAGTGAGCGAATAAATATGTCCTTAGTATGAATATCTGTGACTAGGTTAAAATAAATCCAGCAATAATTTACACATAAAATTCCATATATAGGTCATTTTGAGATAACAAGATAATTACCGTAATAAAAAATGTTTTGATACAAAATACTTAATCTAATGATCTGAGTATGTATTCTGAATTCTATTCATACAATTTAATTCATGCAAACTAAAGGTAAATTGTTTAAATCAAAAGAAAAATAATTTAGAAATAGAGATTATTTTGAAAATCAAATGAGTCAACACAGGGTGATAAATTATGTGTGATCTATTGTTATAGAAAGTAAACACAAATAATACACAAAATGACCTTTATTGTCTAGTTTTAATAACTTCTTTGAAGAAGTCATAAGGACTTCTAAAAGTATCAATCAATTGTATACATATAATTTAATAAGAAATACAAATACATGTGCACTCATATATCAAAAGGTTTGAAATTCGGTTCTTTAATTCAAGCAGGTAGGAAAAATGTGGTCACAGAATTATGATATAATTAGAATAATTGAATTACTTTGCTAGCTTAAAAAAAAGAGCTCTACAAATATTGAGTATTTGATTTAAAATCAGTTCTTTATGGAAAGAAAACCCTGTTCTAACAGCTTATATGTTGAATAACAAAGGAAACATCTTCAATTTAGGTTTCTAAATTGGTTTTTACAGTTCTTCACTAAAATATTTAATTGAAACACTTTAACACTTTGCATGTATAAAGATGCACAAAACGTCAAATGAAATGACCATAAGCCTTCCTTGTTGTGCCTGTCCACAACCTCTATCTCCACCAAATACAGCTTTATTAATGAGACCACTAGCTGAGGCAGGAAAATATCAAGCCTCACATACTGTATCTTCCTGTTCACAGGTTTTTTTTTAGTTTCTTCAGCAGTGAGAAATTAAGGAAAACAATCACAGAGGAAACAAATCTCATCTCAAATATACTTTTCTAAATGCCCTAAAACCTTAGCTTCAGCCCTGTAATTTTGCAACTTCAATTTCCTTAATAATATAAGGGTTAAGTAAAACAAGCAAGCAAACAAAAACATAGCAGCAAACTATTTTACATTCTTTTAATGGAGATAAGGGGTCTCTTTCCTGCTCTTGAATCTGAGCAGGATTGCTACTGCTTTGATCAAAAAAAGATGGTGTTTTAAGTTCCAACTGTTCTCAACACTCCACTTATTCTTCTGATTAAGTGGAGCGGGTCCCTCGGGGGTCAGAAGCCACCATGCTGAGGGCGGCGTGGAGGGCGCTGAGTTCGATTCGGACCCAGGCAGTGACTCAGGCCCCAGTCCTTGGGCTGCCGGGTGGAGGGTGTGCCAAGCTTCTCTCCATCCAGCGGGACCTTCCCTCAAGTCATGGAGGTCTTATCCTCTGGGCCGCCCGCAGATATGCCACCCAGACACCAGTCCAGCCCAGCCATGAAGATGACCCATCCCCTTCTATGCTGCTCAAGGACCACCAGGACATCCCTGGAATTGAGAAGGTTGATGATGTCGTGAAAAAACTCTTACCTTTGGAAATGGCTAACCAGAAAGAGAAGCTAAAAATCAAGAAAGAGCAGTTGATGAACAAGGTCGTGGAAAAGCCTAAGAACACCAGCTCCCTGGAGGCTCAAATTGTTGCATTGACTGTCAAGATCCGCAGTTGTGAAGAACACATGAAGAAACATCGAAAGTACAAAGCCCACAAGCGCTATCTGATGATGAGCATTGACCAGAGGAAAGAGATGCTCAAAAACCTCCGCAAGACCAATATACTGTCTTTGAGAAGACATGCAGGGAGCTGGGGATTGAGTACACCTTCCCCCCTCTGTACTACCGAAAAACCCACCGCCGCTGGGTGACCAAAAAGGCTCTGTGCATTCGGGTTTTCCAAGAGGCTCAAAAGCTGGAGAAGCAAAACAGGGCCTTAAAAGCTGCAGCTGCAGCAGTCCGGAAACAAGTCCAGAAGAACCCAGAGAGCCCTTCCAAAACTGGACCAGAGGCAATCAAAGAAAACCAATAAATGTTAAAATTAAAAAAAAAAAAAAAAAAAAAAAGGGATATTTTCTGCTTTGCCTCATAGCCATGTATTTGGTAATAAGAATAGCAACTAAATTTTTTATACTGAATATCAATTTCTCAAATAGATAAATAGGCAAATGTATGAGGATTTTAGATGGGGCCCCTTATAAGAAAGCTTTTGCCTTCTTAAAAATTGGAAGATGTATATTTGCAATATATATGACTCTTACAAAAAATTCAAATGACTATATTAACTTTCAGTCAGAAGGAATGCTTATTATAATACTACATTCTTTTAATAAATGTTATTAAAAGACACATAAAAGATATAAAATGTTAAAATGAATTTAAAAATCTATAATATTTAAAATGATGCTCTTTACAAAAATATTCATGAATTAAGATGCATTGTTTAGTTCTATATTTTGTTCAAAGTAATTTTATTTAAATATAGGAATTAAAAAGTATATACCTCTGGCTTTGATTTTATTTTACTAGGTGTCAGGAGCTCAGCTGAGCTGGGTGAGAGGGGAGCTGCCAGGTATCAGGGTAGCCAGTTAAGGCAACAAGGCAGAAATGAGAGTTAAGACTTTAATCACTTACTACAATGAAATAAGAGAAAGGCTCACAACTCCATTGCATTTTACCCCATGAAATGGAGTATGGAGCCAGGTAGGTCAGTGCTTTTCACCCCACTTTGGAGGGGGCCCCAAACAAAAGGCTCCAGCAGTTTTATGAACCCTGAGTTGGGGGTAGGGGTGAGGATGGGGGTGTGGCAAAACCTAGGGAGGTCCAGGCATGGGAAAGTAGTGAGTATTGAATCAGAGTTGGGGAAAAGTTATCTTCAAGGTTTCCCCTTCCCTCCCCATATGGAGGCCTGTCTCTGCCCAAGGCCTTACCTAGAGACCCAGGAATGAATGAGAGGAGGCTAGGAATTTAAATACACAAAGAACAGATCCACCAGAATGCCTGAAGGGACTTCCCTGGTAGGTGTGCAGCCAGATGGAAATATACAGTTGTATCATTCTTTTGTTTTTAATTAATTTTTATTGGAGTATAGTTGATTTACAATGTTGTGTTAATTTCTGCTGTACAGCAAAGTGAATCTGTTATACATAGTATATATCCACTCTTTTTTAGATTCTTTTCCCATATAGGCCATTACAGAGTATTGAGTAGAGTTCCCTGTGCTATACAGTAGGCTCTTATTAGTTATCTATTTTATATATAGTAGTGTGTATATGTCAATCCCAGTCTGCCAATTTATCCCTCCTCCACTTTCCTCCTTGGCAACCATAAGTTTGTGACTCTATTTCTACAATTGTATCATTCCTAATATTGACAGTCAACTAACATTTATTGAGCAAATGCTATTACTAAGTTTCACAAATATTATTTCCGGTTGTTACTTAATTGAGTCCTCATGAAACCATGCAAGTTTGGTCATATATCAGCCCAAATCTTGAGACTATTAAAGGGCAGCTCAGAATTGTCAAGACACTCGCCCTAGGTTACACACTACTAAAGGGCTGAAACCACTTTTATCTCATTTCTGTTCTATTCAGTAATGTTTTATCACTGCATATCTGCTTAGGGCACAAAACACTCCAAATGATAGATAGTCCATGACAATGTAAATAGCTACTGTGTACATATTTCTCTCACTTTTTTGCAGTTTTTTTTTTCTAGTGTCCAGAGACCTCTTTTGAACTGATAGGAAATAGCAGGCATACAATTCAGAGGGATAAACTTTGTCATGATAAGAAAATGATGTATCTGAGATTTTATTGTTGATACTGGTTCAGCATTTTCTTCTTCAATTTTTTTTTTAAAAAAATTATTTATTTATTTATTTTTGGCTGTGTTGGGTCTTCATTTCCGTGCGAGGGCTTTCTCCAGTTGCGGCAAGCGGGGGCCACTCTTCGTCGCGGTGTGCGGGCCTCTCACTATCGTGGCCTCTCTTGTTGCGGAGCACAGGCTCCAGACGCGCAGGCTCAGTAGTTGTGGCTCACGGGCCTAGTTGCTCCGTGGCATGTGGGACCTTCCCAGACCAGGGCTCGAACCCGTGTCCCTTGCATTGGCAGGCGGATTCTCAACCACTGCGCCACCAGGGAAGCCCTTCTTCTTCAATTTTAATATAGGTTTTTGGTTGAGTTTAGAACATTTATTTCCATTACATGGAAATAACTCTCTCCTGTAGTTAAATACATTTTGGAATTGCATTTATTATTAGGGGATAGGATTCTACAAAAGACAAGGGTGGCCCTTTAGGTGTTTAGATACCCGATGACATTATCGTGTATGTTTTCTTTCTTATATCTTTGTGTTGATGAAAGTAGGAGCTGGGTGTAGAAAAAATGAGCAATATGCTGCTTGTGTTCTGAAGCTGCTTAACATGTAGAGGCATAAATAAACAAGTATTTAAGCAATTATACAAAGAAGTAAATAATAAAACAATGGTGGGATGCTATTGAAATGCATAGGCTGGAAACAACCCCTGTATAGAAAACATGGAATTGTTGACCAAATTATTAGCATGAGGAAGATATAAAAGTAGTTATTTGGAATAAAGGTATTCTAAGAAAATGGAATACCATGTGTCCAATACTGGAAAAAAAAAATATCAAGAATAGCTGAATAGAGAAAATACAAATTATAAATAGTTTTAATTTTCAATTTTGATTCTTTTAGATCTTAATAAATAAGCATTTGTTTTGTTGTTCATTTTTAGATCACTGAGTTTATCATTTTTATTTCATTTTGAAAAGCTTGGCTTTTATTTTCTCAATTATTTTTAATATCTTTATTCTTGTTCTGGAATGCCAATTACATATATATTAGATCAATTACTCTTGTTTCAAATTCCACCTAGGATTTGTCCCTGTGTATTTATTTATTTTAGCTTCTTTCTGTGATTTCATTTCATAGATTCTATTGTTAGATCTCCAATTTGATTAATTAATAATTCTTCAGTGAAATATCAGTTTCACAAGTTATATTTTTATCTTTAGAAAACTTTTGCCTATTTTTAAACTCTATTATATACGTGCTTTCATGTAGATCTCGAAGCATATTAATAACTTTTTATTTCTTTTCTGCTAATCCCATCGTTTCAGTTTCTGTTTTCCGTTTGTCTCCTTGCTATGGGTCATATTTTTTTTGCTTCCTCACCTGTCTAATACATTTATTTGATGTCAAAAATGATAAATTTTATGTTGCCAAATACCTGATGCTGTTGTATTCTTTTAAGGAAAGTTGCAATTTTTTTTTTTTGGTACGCGGGCCTCTCACTGTTGTGGCCTCTCCCGTTGCGGAGCACAGGCTCCGGACGCGCAGGCTCAGCGGCCATTGGTTCACGGGCGCAGCCGCTCCGCGGCATGTGGGATCTTCCCGGACCGGGGTACAAACCTGTGTTCCCTGCATCGGCAGGTGGACTCTCAACCACTGCGCCACAGGGAAGCCCGGAAAGTTGCAATTTTTATTGATAGACATCTAAGTTATTTAAACATGAATTTTCATAGCCTGAGGCTCATTTTTTATTATTTTGGACAAATCACAAATCTTTACTTTGTGGCTCATTCAGCCCCGTTACTCTGATGAGACTCTTCTGGGCTTTCTGTTGAATGTCTCCTATGCTTAACAAGGTCTCTACACTTAGGCAGTTGGCATGTCCAACAATTTCTGGCCCTTTTTGAATTATGGTAATTCTTTCAACTTATAGCTCCTTAGGTAGTCGTTTTTTTACCTGGAAGTTAATTTTTGTCTGGCATTTTGGAAATTTTATCTGACAAACTCATAGATTAGTATGTAGGCAAAGACTCAAGTGGATCCCTATGTAGAGTTTTTTTTTTTAAAGCTCTTCTGCTAAACTGCTCCCTTTTCTGTGGTCCTCTCTCACACACATTCCAGCCTTCTTAGGTTCCCTGAACCTCTTATCTTTCTCTTCAGTTCAACAAAACTGTCTCGGTCTGTGTCCTCTCCCTCACTGGAAGTCCAGAGCAATGATTTCCTTCTCTCAACAATCATAAATTTATGCTGGCTCTTTTGCAATGGCTGAAAACTGTTGCTTCCTATATTTTTGCCCATCTTTCTAGTTATTTACAGTGGGAGTGTCAGTAGAGATTCTGATACTACCTCATGACTACAAGTGAAATTTTCAATATCTTTTTATAAGGGAAGTAAGTAGTTAGAAAATGAATTTATTTGTGAAGACATCACATTTTTTACTCAGGAGAGAAAGAGAGAGAGAGAGAGAGAGAGAGAGAGAGAGGAAGGAAGCTGGAGGACATAATTATTTTAATTATTTCTGTCTTACCCATAAGTGGTAAAGTAAGTCTAGTAGACATGTAAGTGGACAGTATGAGTAATTATTTCTGAATTTCAAATCACTAAGACCTGCAATGCCTAGATTTTTGCATGATTTCCAAGAGGATTTCCCTCAGCTTATTGGTGTCCGATGATGATAAAAAGATGCCTCTGCTATCATTTCACCTGCTTGGACACTAACATGTGTGGGCATGTAGTCTTCCTTTCTCTGTCAGTATCCTTCACACATCTTTTTTCAATTCTGTCTTCCTCTTTCCTCAGTATAAGAACCATACCTAGAATTATTTTAGTATGATCAGTGAGAAAAAATGAGTGGGCTCTGCCTCTAGTCAGTGCAGGAATTCATTGTTCCCTCAGTTATTCCACATGTTTTATCTGGCATTTAATGAAAAACATGTTAATCTTAGTAGACAATGACAAATACATAAAATGTTTTATAATATTTGACTATACAGTTGATCCAAAATCCTTTTAAATAACCTGAAATCTGTTTCAGCATATTAATTGTATGCTATTATTTAATACCATTAGTAAGCAGAATATAAGAAAACACTGTCTGGGTTTTCAATAATATGATGCTATTATTCATTTATAAAGAAATGCACGCACCTTTTAAAGGAAGATTGTTACGATGTTCCAGTTACTTAGGCAGGAGAGAGGCGGTTATATAACTAATTCAATATTAGAAAAGATTAAACTTTTAATCACTTAGTGTGTATCCTAAATCACATAAATTATACTTTTCAGAGTTCAAATTAGAAACCAAGCTAAATACTATTTTTTTTTTTGAATTGAATACAGACTTTATAATAATTGAAACAAAATTCAATAGATAAACAGTGTATTCAGCATAGATGAGGAGAAAATTATTAATAAACTAGAAAGTAAATCTGAAGAAATAATCCAGAATGTAGCACATAATACAAAGAGATGGAAAATATGAAAGAAGAAATAAAAAACGTGGAGGATGGAATAGAAGGTCTAATATATATCTAATTGGAGTTCTCGAAGGAGAAAGGCAATATTCTAAGAGATGATGGCTGAGAATTTTCCAGAACTGATTAAAGACACCAATCCTCATTTCTAGGAAGCACAATGAATCTCATACAGAATAACTGAAAGGAAATATATACCTTGACATAGAGTAAAACTGAAAAATTCCTAGAAAAAGGGAAGATCTTAAAGGTTATCCAAGAGAAAAGTCAGATTACCTACAAAGGAAAAACCAAACTGACAGTCTAATTTTTAACAATGGAAGATCTGGGGGAATAATATCTTTGAAGCACTGAGAGAAAATGGCCTTTCTTGAATTGTACTAATATATGAAACTATCTTTTAAGAAAGTGAATGCAAGAAACACATTTATTTATTTTTTTAATGATTGAAAATATTTTTAACAAAAGTGTACTTCTATATCTGTTTTCTTTTCTCTTTTTTTTTAGAATAGTGAAACTATAGAATAGAAAACACTTGATTTTTTTTCACAACATTTATGGTAATCATGGCTGTGTCTAACTGCATGTAGGCCTCCTGATAGCTGCAGTTTAATATTCCTAGGGCATGTTAAGTACATATTGTATTACTTTAAATATTAATTTCTTTAGATTTTTGTCCTCAACAATTAAATATTTAAAATTAGATACACTGCAACATTTAATGTGTTTCTATCATTGATAATATATCATATTTTTGTCACTTTATTTTTTTCCTTTCAATCGATCTTCACTTACTGCTGTTTACCAGTATTTATTTTATTTACTAAGTTGAAAAAAGTTATTAGAAGATTTTTAAGATCTTATTAATACATTGTCAGAAACAACAGATGCAGGAAAGAATCAAATTATGGTGGTTATTACCCCGAAGTAAGATTCTGTGTCAAAATTTAATTTTCTTTATTGTTTCTTTAAGGTTTTGTAATATAAACTATAATAATACATGAATACCAATTTGGAAGTATTAGTGGCTCCTGGCAACCTTGAAAATGCATTATGATTAATTTTTCTCCTCCATAATCTAAAGAAAACTGAACACTGCAGTAAAAGAATGGAACCTGATGCCTTTCAATAGTGTACAGACCTGGCCCATTTTTCCTCTTCTCTGTAACAATAAATTTTCATTAAAAGACGAAGTGAATCAGCTATATGTATACATATATCCCCTCCTTCTTGGACCTCCCTCCCTCACCCCCATCCAACCCATCTAGGTCGCCACAGAGCACTGAAGCTGACCTCCCTGCACCATACAGAAGGTTCCCACTAGCTATCTGTTTTACACATGGTAGTGCATATATGTCAATCCCAATCTCCCACTTCACCCCACCCCCCTCTTCGCCCCCTCTCCCCCAACCCCCTGGTGTCCACCTGCCCTTTCTCTACGTCTGCGTCTCTATTCCTGCCCTACAAATAAGGGACCATTTTGTTGAGATGAGATGCTGTTTACGTGCTCTGTGATTTCTAAATATCTGATTCTCGTCTTTACCTATAGTAGGAAACCTCAAGTAATAAGATCATCCTTTAACATCAGAAATAATCTCTTGATCAGAACCTTGTTACAAAAAATAAAGTATTATATAATAATGAAACTTTCACACTCTAGCCTGAATATATAAAAATTATCATATAGGTAAATTAAATGTAATTTTTATATATGCAAACTCATGGAACTATGGTATTAATTAGCAGTCCTTTTTTAGGAACTGAAATAAAAGACAATTCAAATGATTGCAATAAAAGTTGTTTTCACCATTATTATTATTATTATTATATCCTGCTCCTATGAAGTCAGCTCATGTGCTTGCATGTATCTCACACTGCTCCCACAAGAATGGCTGTAACATTTTTTCATATAAATGTTTGAAGTTTGTATTTTAAATCCAGAGTTCATACTTTTTCTTTAAAAGTTTTAGTAACTTTAATAACTTCTGTTAACACACATCCAGCTGTTTATCCTAGGAAGGGAAGAAAGTGCTTGTTTATTTGCGCAGTGCTTTATATCTAAGCCATATTTCCTCATTGGGTGACTCTATGGTCTGAGGCATGGTGCAGTATTTTGTGTGAGATAGACTTAACTGGAAATTCAGTCTTGTGTATTAACCACCAGAGCTTTTAGTATTTAAAAAAAAAAAATCTCCCATTGCTACCTGAGTTTTATTAACCATTATATATCCGTTTCGTGACATCACTGTACAGATGTTTTAGCACATGAAAAACTTGAAAAGTCTTTTAAAATTTGAAATCCAAATTATTTTTCTAACTGCACAATGTGGTTATATATGGCTATTAGATTATAAAAATTTATTTTCTTAGACTATTTGAACTTCATGTGCTTTAAGCTAGTCAAAGAAATTATTTTTTTCTACATTTCTAGGAGACTGTAACTCAAAAAACTTCTTAAAACTTCAGAGAATACATTAGTCAACAGTTCCTTAAGGCATAAAATAAATTTAATGTATCCACTCAAATAACTCTTCTTGCAATATCTGATATATTATTAAGTGTTTAGATGTATATCAATCATCATCTCTCAGACATTCCCACCTATTTCTTGCCCTTCTCTTGAAAACTGTTTTCCTAACATCTGCTTAAGTCCTCCATGAAATATGGCCAACGGGAATTCCT
>NW_006788130.1:720888-749946 GCF_000442215.2 Lipotes vexillifer
TGCTGATAGCCTGAGGGACAAAAGAAGGGGAGAGCCAGGTATTTTTGTCTTTTATATGTGTATATCTCTGGCCTATTCCAATAGTGGCTGCTTTTCCTCCATGCTGTCTGTTCTTTATAAGACAATTCCTCCTTCCATAACCCCAGATCCCCATTGCCTTTGAAAGAATGTTACATTCTATAACATGACCTCACTTAGTAGGCCATATTTGTATTAATATTCTGTTAATATTACCTCCTCCAATTTCAAAAAGTGGTATGTTACTCTAGATAATGTTTGAGGTGCTTCAGCACTCTTTTTGACTCTTCATCTCTTTCATAACATGTATGATAAGTTCCTTACATTATATTACTTGTCATTAAAATACCCAGAACATTTCCAGAAAATGTTTCAGAAAACAGATCCTCGTAATGTCTTGTTGGGATTATGTGGTTAACCAGCTTGAGGGATTTCTTTATTAGAATTACTTGCATTGAAGAAAAAAAAAAAACTAAAACTAAAACAGAATCAGTTTAATGTAGTAACAGTGTAATTACATAATTTATAACCTACTGTGATTGTTTAGTGTGTGCCATTTTGCTGATCCGAAACCCCATTTTTCAGTCTGCTTTTCCCAGCATGGATCTGGGAGGAGTTAGGCAAAAGAGAAACATGGTATTTGGAAGATGAAAGTAAAGCAGTCACCATGGATAGACATGGTGAGATAAATAAAACCCAGAGGAGCTGGATGGTTCCATATGTGTCTTTCATAACTTGCCAGCTTCATATCTGTGTCTGCTTCTGAATTCTACACCTGCTGACTGATAGTAACCTAGGCACACCACCAAAAAAGGAGGCGAAAAGGCTCACAGATTAACTCAACCACTTCCATTTGCAGTCCCACTGTGGTAGCTGAGCAAGTCTTGCTACAGATTTGCCTCCAGGCTCCAGCTTGTTCATCTATACTATTGCTTTAGAAAGCCTGGATAGTAATTTTTTCTAAACCTCCCTACCACCGACTTCTCTTTCCAGATTTTATTTTTATAGTTCTTCCCATAATGATATAAAATCTAATTGTATAAGCTCTAATTCCTCTAATGCATACCCTTGTAAAATAATGATCATAGTCTCTTTCTGGGATTGAGCCCTGATAGAATTAGTTGTGGTTAGTTGTATGAGCTGGTTGAAGGAAAGATTAGGAACGTCAAGCAAACACTGAACTTAATTTGAAGAGTAATAACAAAGATTTCCAGGGCTATGACGAGTGCTGTGATATCTGCTTTTGATGTCTCCAGAGAACTTGAAGAAAAAAATGATAATGGAGAAAATCATTCCAAAAAACAAACAAAAAAACCCCCCTCAGATTTGTATACAAATGCAAATCTCAAGGCAGACTTAAAAACTAGAGAGTTACATTAAGTAATTAATTGGGAATTAGTAGGCACCTCAAATTTGAGTTGCAAGTATTGTACCCCTAATCCTTTGAAACTCCATTTGTCAGAGGAAATATTCCTCTTCACTTATGTCCAAAAACTACCCTCAGCTTGCTCAGACATATTGTAGCGGTCACACCTGAGACTTGTCTCGCAAGAGATGCCTATTTTCCTCAAGTCCTGTTTCATCTTCTCTTTGCCCCTATACTTTCTATGACTAGAAAAGTATCCTTGTGAAGAATATCGAGGTCTATTTTAAGATGAGAAAGCTTATACATCAAATAATTGCATTATCAAGCTACCTTTCAATATGAGAAACCTGTATAATATATATGGGAATGGAATCTAAGTTTGTTAGCCCAAGGATGAAATACAACACCAGAACATATAGAATTTATAATATATATATATATATATATTTTTTTTTTTTTACTTAATTTATTTATTTTTGGCTGCATTGGGTCTTTGTTGCTGCCCGCAGGCTTTCTCTAGTTGCAGCAAGTGGAGGCTACTCTTCATTGCGCGGGCTTCTCATTGCGGTGGCTTTTCTTGTGGAGCATGGGCTCTAGGCGCACGGGCTTCAGTAGTTGTGGCACACGGGCTTAGTTGCTCCGCGGCATGTGGGATCTTCCCGGACCAGGGCTCGAACCCGTGTCCCCTGCATTGGCAGGCGGATTCTTAACCACTGTGCCACCAGGAAAGCCCTATAATATTGTATTTTCCCAAGATCTTAGATTGAATATGCTTCATTTACATAGTTAATTGACTGTAAATTAGTAAGATTGGTCTCTGGTCAATATCATGGGAAGTCAATATGACAGAATTGCCATAATGTAAAGGAGAGTGTAGAAAAAAATGTGATGTGAAGAGTGGAGACCAGGGATGGTGGTCAGAGATTCCACCATTGAAATGGGCCCCTGATATCACTGGGAGAGATGAAATTTCAGATTGACAGACCCAAGAAGGTAAAGGTTGGATGGGTAATTACTGCCCATTACTGTAATGGGCAGAAGAGGCAGAAGGATTCTCAGTGTACTCTGCCCCATAAGAACTGTGGTGGTTGGAAACTGAATATAAAATCCTTAAGAGCAAAATGCTATTTAATCTAACTAGAGTTTCCTAGCCAAAAATTTTTATAGTAACATTAAAATGCTTGTGTTATTCCATATGTGGTGACTTTGCTGAAACAAATTAATATGCATCATGGGATGCAATATGAAGACGATAAATGGGCTGCTTCCTCTTCAAGGAAGATCAGAAGGACTTCGCTTTTATTTGACAGGGACAGCAATACCTTCATTGTCTTCCCAAAGACTGTGTTGACTATCCTATTTAATATAACGTAATCCACTGGAAGGGTGATTGCCTAAATGTCACTAAAAATAGCAAATTGATGATTGTATGGTGATTGGATATAGGAAGCAGAACTAGTAAATTATATTTCTCTCAAAGTAGCTGGACCTGTTCTTGTTTTTGAAGCTAAGAATACTTATTGTAGCAATGATCCTGTTATTAGTTTCACAGGAAGGCTACTTCCAAAGCACATAATTAAACAGGCAAAAATGATATCCTAACAATCACATTTTTTTCAGTTTTCTCCTATAGCAAGTGCAAATATACACACACATCTCCCAAACACTTTCTATTTAAACTGCCTTTGGTCCCTGAGATTTCTTTTAACATTGCAGATATGAATGACTCCCAAAACATTTCTTTAGGATACATGATAATAGCATTTCATTAAACACATTAAAGGGCATGAACTGGGGGTTAAAGTAAAATAAATGGTGCTGATATCTGATCAGGTGAAATACCCTCATAAAATAAGTTTAGGAAAAGACATCTCTTATATAGTTCATTACTATCCACCTACTAACAGGCAGATAGAACAAAGTGACAGGAGCTTAGAAGAGGGGTTTCCTGGGATCATTTAGAGAAGCCAGAGTAGAATGTCTTTGGAGAGCTTTATTGGAAGTACATATACTAGAACTAGTCAAAGGATTATCAAGCAACAACCAAGAGGTTGTAATATTAGAAATATGTAATAGTTCTACTATTATTTTGCTCTGAAATTAAGGGAGACAGAGTAAATATCACAATATAAAGTTATTAAAAGCACAGATATATACTAAGGATAAACTTTTTACTTATTCTAGCATTATGTCTTATGGACTTCTAGCTACTGTAATGGGAGGAATAGTAGAGTCTCAAAAGATATGCATACCTGGAACATGTAAATGTGTTCTTACATGGAAACTTTACAGGTGTAATTCAAGACCTTGAGATGAAATCGTCCTGGATTGGGGCTGACCCATGGTTTTCTTTCAAAGATTACTTTTGACAGCATTCATAAATGTTTGACTTCTGTCCTCCTTCATACTAGTTGCTCTGTAAATGTGTGTTCGTTTCTCCTCTATAGAGACTACCTCCTTTTTAGTAATTTAATAATGTTACAGATACTTTAACCAAGCTATAAAGCCATGTAGGGATACAAGTGTAACTAAATCTGGAATAAACTCTGTTCAAAACTTCCTCAATCAACAAGACTTTCAAGGTCAGTACATGTAACACAGAACCTCATGAACAGCAGACCTCTTTGAACAGTTAATTAATGACCATGCCTGCTTCTCTACTTATCTCTTGTACAAGCCTTCCAGGTGATAGGCAACAAGATTGTGGAACTAAAGTGTCTGTGAGCTGTGGATTTAAGTGATGTGAAATAAAGTATAGTTAAAAACAGAGAGGATGAAATATATTGATAGCTTGGATAGTATGTAATAATGATGTAAGTACAGAAATAGTACTGTATCAATTAGTTAAGTGAATCTAATTGTTTTAGACCTATTCCTAGGAGTGGAGATAGATGGGAAACCAGAATGTTTAACATCTTTATTTTAGCCAATCGAACTTTGTAATTGAAAAAGATGAAACTCCTGCCTCAGTACCATTCTAGTAGCAGTGTGATCCTTCTTGCTCCTTTTTATACTGCTTATGTATTTGTCTTAGAGATCTTATAGTAACCTTTTATGAGAATGTGAAGCATATTATGAGATGCTTGAGAGTATGAGTAATTTCTTACTCAGCTTGGTGTCTGTAGCAGGGCATACAGATCTGATACATATAGCAGGATGCAATCAACTTGTGCTCTATGACTGGATGCAGGTGGAAAGAATAGAAAAATATATGAAAATGATGACCAGGAAATTTATCTCTCTCTGAAGAAAAGAAGACAGCTACTTTTTATATCATAATGTTAAATGTTTGTTGCAGATATAATGTTTATATAAGTTGTTAGGAAAGGGGATAATTACTTGATTGAGGAATGCACATAAGAGCATGCATATTCTCATCACTTAGGCTTTATGGTTTTACATGCACATATAGATATGATTTAACCATGTTCTATTGTTTAATCAAATACTTTATGTCATTGCTCATTTTTTTGTTAGCTAGGACTGTAAGTTTTTATGTCAGATATGTTAAAAGCTAAATTATGTTCATACATAAGCCATCATAATTTATTTTACCTACTTCATACACATATACACATACACACCCACAAATTTGAAGCT
This sequence comes from Lipotes vexillifer, assembly GCF_000442215.2. Lineage (NCBI taxonomy): Eukaryota > Metazoa > Chordata > Mammalia > Artiodactyla > Lipotidae > Lipotes > Lipotes vexillifer. The sequence continues at coordinate 725,873 of NW_006788130.1, forward strand.
GTATATTAGATACATGAAGTTCAGAATTTTATACCTTCTCTTTTATAATTATATGCTACTTTTACTTTTCCTATTTATACGTTTTTTGCCTGAGATTCAATTTTCTTTTACATTAAATATTGCTTAACCATGTTTAATTGATGAATATTTTGTTTATTTTATATTTTACATGTTTTTCATAGTATTATTAAATTTTTTGATGCACAATGGCTCTAGGTGCTATAGATGTAGATACATTTTTATTTCCTCATTTTGTTCTTTTTACCATGCTTTTACAGTTTTTCTTTTAAAAATTGAGCACAAGGCAGATTGTGCTTTTTAAGCAGTCTTTTGTTGGTTTTTAAAATTGTTATATAGTAAATTATATTATACACTGTGATAAAGACAAAATATGGAAATTTCAAAGAATTAGACCAAACCCTCTGTATCCAGGAAATAAAACGGACCAGTTCCTTAGAAACCCACACAGTGTGCCTTTCATATACACATCACACTTCCATCCTCCAAAAGCTAACCACTAATATAGATTTTTATTTTAAAAATTTGTTTTATTTAATGTGTTATCACATATATATCTCTATATTAATTTTTTTAGTTTTATCTGTGTTTGAACATTATACAATGGCCAAATATTCTATGATTTTTTCCTGTAGTTTGCTCTTGTTAAATTTTCTTGTATTTAAAAGATATTTTCACATATATTTATAAGATTTTATATGATTCTCTTCATGATGTCTTTCCCCCTCCCCTCAGATTTATTAAGGTATAATTGACAGATAAATATTATATATACTTAAGATATAACACTTGATGTGTATTACATACATCTTCTTACCTATGTGCTTAAAGGAGCTTCTGACTAGAAGTGACATTTCATTGGCAAAAAAAAAAATCATATAAATTTAAAGGAGTGGGGACAAACATTCTTACCATGTGACTAGGAAAATCTTATTATAGATGAAATACAGCTTATGAAATTATTCCATTGGGCTTGACTTTTTCATACCATGTGTTGTTGTTAAGCTCAAATTTAGATGAAAGTGCTTAACAGATACTAAAAATAAAATATTTATAACCTTCCCTGCTTATATCAAAGGCTTGTATACTAAGAAAAGTTTCTGGACCAAGGAAGTCTAAATCTATAAATAATTAAAAAGACATAAAATTTTTATATTAAAATGTTTGCATAATATGAAATGTAAAGTGTGAAGTAATTGATGAAAAATAAGACACAATGAATATTTTAAGTTATATCCAAACAAAATTTTACTGCTTCTTCAGATGACAAGAAAATAATAAAATAATTCAGCACTAGAAATGAATAATTTGAAACATATCACAAAACTTTGAGAAGCGTTTAGCTTTTTCTTTTTTTTTGCTTCCAACTGCCTCGACCTTTTTTTAAATTTTGTTTTATTTATTTATTTTATACAGCAGGTTCTTACTAGTAACCTATTTTATACATATTAGTGTATATATGTCAACCCCAATCTCCCAATTCATCCCACACACCCCCCAGCATTTAGCTTTAATGATTAAAAAACTCAATATCCTTTTTTTTTTTTTTTAGGTTTTTTGTGTGGAAGGAAAAATATGATTTAGAATAAACACTTGGATTCTAAACCCTACATTTACCTACTCTCTAAAAGAAATGAATAGTTTGTCCTTATTATTAATAATTTAGAGTGTGACCTTTTACTACTCATTACAAAGGCATTTGATTTTAAATGACTATTCTCATATTTTTAATCAGGCAAATTCAAGTCAAAGGATTATTGGGTAAGAATAATGTTTGACATGGAAACTTTTCTGAATTCAAAAAAATATTTGACTTAAAAATCTCTTAATGGATAGACAAGGATAAATGAATCAGAAGTGTCCTTTAGGTGTATCAGTTTTTCTCCCTCCTTGGCTATTAATTGCCAGCCCCAAATTAGTATGTGGAGATGGCTATGCAGACAGCTGGCCAGTAAAAGAGATGATGGGCTCCAGCTGTGCTGAGAGGAAAGGGAATTAAAGGATAGTAAATGGAAATTCACTCATTCCTGTGTCAAACTATTTTAAAACCAGTGGTATTAAGATCTATTCTTATATGCATCAGTGACAAGGGTGAACCTACATATTGGGCATCAGTCAAGAGAATTCAGAGATACTCAAGGTACCGCATGTGCACACACGAAAAGCAGAAATTCATAAAACTTAAAAAAACATAAATCTAATCAGTGTAATCATATTTGGAACCTACGAATTACTGTCTTAACCTACTGTCTTAATCTACTCTTAACAAGATGCCCTAAACTGGGTGGCTTATAAACAACAGAACTGTATTTCTTATAATTCTGGGGGCTAACAAGTCTAAGATCAAGATGCTGGGAGATTCTGATGAGGGCTCTCTTCCTCGTTCACAGACCACTGTCTTTTCACTGTGTCCTCAAATGGCAGAAGGAGCAACAGATCTATCTAGGTTCTCTTCTTACTAGGGTGTCAGTCCCATCCATGAGGGCTCAACCCTCATGACCTAATCCTCTCTCAAAAGCCCTACCTTCAAACACCATCTCACTGGGGATTAGTTTTCAACATAGGAACCTTGGGGAGACACAAGCATTCAGTCTATAGCAATTCTCATACATAAAATGGACAGAAAAAAAAATTTGAAATATGTTTGATGTGAGAGACCATCAAGAACAAAACTATCTTGTTCTGTTGAACAAAGAAACTAATATAATTCTTACTCTCAAAAATATAGAGGACTTATTCATATCTTCTCCTATAAAGAGTCATCTGGGAGAATATTTCGGGGCCTTTCTATTGTATAAAAGATGTAATATTATTATTATTAGAGACATTTCAATGACTTTCAGATCTTTGAAGTATGAAATCTAATCCCCTTATGATAACACACAAGGCCCTCATACCTTAGTTCTTACATAGTGACCACTTGGGCCCCATCTCTTGTCAAGGCACATGTGGTAGATTGTTCCTAACAATAATTACCTCTAATGATTCATGCCTCCATCTTCTTTTCTGTATAGATTCTGGCTTTACAACATTAGCAACATGACACCAGCAAAGGCAGTAAAGTTCTTGTGTATCAAGACTTGTTCTTATTCCTGGGGATTCTTTTGTTTCCATGTGCCAGATCCCAGGCTAGCCTCCTGGAGAATAAGGGAGAATGAATAGAGGGGCCTCACTGTAACCAGCCAAACCAGACCATAGGCAAACACTTAAGGGAGCCTAGCTGTTATCATCTGGAGCAGAGGTAAATGAATCCAGTTGAAGACATTACAATTTGAACCACAGTATTGTGAACAAAAAAAAAAAAAAAAAAGATTTTTTTTTTAAGTAACAAATCTGGGGTGATTTGTTATATAACATTAGGTTATCAAACATTATAAACATAGTGAAGCTCATTTCATAAGCTAGTTTATTCCCTCAGACAGATTTTGTTTTTTCTTATTATCTCTTAGTCATCTTTCAAAACCCAACCTTAGCATTATAGCTTCAAAAAGATTTTCTAATTAGGTCTAATTTCAGTCTTCCATCCTCCCATGGAATACTCAATGTATAGTTATCTAATAGCTTCTTATATTATTTATATACATTAATAAGTGGTAAGGATGGTGAAAATAATTGCTATAAGCTATAATGTTAAACTTATGAAGATCTCATGTTTTAGGAACATTGGAATGAAAAGAGCCAAAAAATTGGAATTCTAACACTTATTGTATCCAAATCAATGGTATGATCTGAATGAACAACCAGATATTTGCACAATTTTTTATGTGTGCTTTTTGTTATTGAGACCCCTGTAATCTAACACTTTTACTTTACCCCACAGAATGCTGTTTGGTGATCCAATATGAAACCAATTTTCCTGGCATCTTGTTAATATGAAATCATCAGTATATAAGGCCAAATCTAATTATGGTAGATCCTAGGATGTTTTTGAGAGTTGGAAAATTCCAGAATTCACAGAATTTAATTGATTATGCTGTAAGCAGTTTAGGTTTATTAGGCAAATTAGGTTTATTTAAAACAAAACTCTGAAAAGATAAACGAAGGAGAAAATAATGAGAAAGTAAGAGAAGAAAACCTGCTAGGTCTGCTGTGGTCTTAGAGAAATGATTTTTTACGACTCACATAAGGTTTTCTATTGTGAAGGATTTTGAGACCAGCATGCCTTACTCCATGTGGCCTGCTGATGTCATTAAAATAACCTAGTCTTCCAAGTTTCTACATGAGAATTGTTTTATTGTTTCACCATTCGTTGTGTCTCTCCTTGTAAGTTCTCTGTTTAAATTTTTCTTTTTTTCATTAGAGAATATAATGCTAAGAGAACAGAGGTTATCATTCTTGTAAACTTTGCACCTCACCATGTGGTGCTGACCACTGAATCTAAGTGAAGTGGGTGAGGAACACGTTTGGTTCTTTCTATTATTTCTGGCAGAGCCTTCAAAAGCAGCTTCCCTGTAGAATGCCAGTTCTTTTTTTTTTTCCTTTTCTACGTTTACTTTAGCAAAGAAGATGATTATGTATATATACATCTATTGCTGCCTATTAGAAGAACCAGATTCCTCTGCCAAAGGAAACATTTCATAGATTCTTAAAACTGGTGAGGCAGACACAGATATGCTCTCTCTTATCAACCTCCTAAACTCTAGTTCACTTCCACCTCGGTAAGAAGTGCTTTACCGTAAGATGGTATTCTTCTAAATGTCTCTAGTTAATCTGTGCTTAAAACAGAAGAATGTTAAATAAAATAACATATTATTTATCGTCAAGCACCTGTAGGAGTTTGACAGAAAATAATAATGCCACCCTGTAGCCTTGCACAGTCCATTGCTGACTTAGAGTGTCTGGAGTTAACTCACCCACACTAAGTGATAATTTGCACGCATTTGCTCTGAAAACAAACTGCCTACTTTAGAAGAGTTTTATAAAAATAAAGGCATGCATATTTATATGGGTATATATGTGTGTCTATGATGTTTCGTCATGATGATTATTACATAACAAAATCATCATGCCAGTTTCAAATTCAATTTTCATTATTCTATGTACAAGAAGCAGTAGTAAAATTCGAAGTCTATTTTTCTGAGGTAATTTAACAATTTTTATTGGTGATCACTGTAAAACTGCAGCCTTGAGTTTTGTCTTTTGTTTTTTGGAGGTTTGGTCTTGGAGAAACCCCATCAGTAGATTAGTGGGTTAATTTACCTAAATAGTCCCATAAGTAGGAAGCAGTAAGTAAGGCTATTATGGGGAATAAGTACTCCTCTTAATGTAGGAATTAAGTTATTCAAAAAGATAAAGCAAAGCAACACCCTTCTTCCAAAGTGTTTGAGAGATCTTAGGGGAATCAGTAGGAAATTTGCATTGATATACTGAGAGAAATAAAAAGTGCCATATTAAGAACACCTACTCTGCCCCTTAGAATTTGTATGGAGATAGTGGGAGAGAGAGAGAGAGAGGTGGAGCCATGCCAGATTGTATGAAATAGCAGTGGAGAGCACAATGCTTCATGATGTCTGCACCGCCGTGCTAAGCCCAACAAGTGAGGAGTTAGAAATTTAGGCTGAAAGATTTGAGCACTTTGCTCTATCGTGAGATGGTTTTAAATAGTGGGCAGGGAGGGGTAACCCAGAATGTCCACTCTCCAGAGTGATATTCCCTTCTAGCTCCCTTCATATAACATGCTCCTGAGTGGAGCTAGGTGTAAAAATTAGTATTTAGCAGTGGGGTTTGATGAGTCCTGCCTGACCCTCATATCAGAGTGGTTCATCTTCTCATCTTGAGGATGATTTTTGCCACTTGCTGCTATATTTTTTATTTTTATTTATTTATTTTTTAGGCCACAGCAATTGGCATGCAGGATCTTAGTTCCCCAACCAGTGATAGAATGTGGGCCCCCTGCATTGGGAGCGCTGAGTCTTAACCACTGGCCTGTCAGGGCAGCCACTTACTGCTATAGAGAAAATCACATGAAGAAGACTTAGAAGAGTTCCTTAGCATCCCCAGGCTTTCAGCGTTATTGGACTCTCATACACACATACAGAGAGAGTGGGCGTATGTACACTTGATATGAAAAAATTTCTAGTCCCTGTCTTAGATTGGGCTGCTATAACAAAATACCATAAACAGAGTGACTTAAACACCACACGTTTATTTCTCACAGTTCTAGAGCCTAAGGGGTTCCTATTGACACTTTATAACGGACTGGGCCACGGTTTCCTGCTTTCTCACACACCTAGGATTTTTATTGTGTAGGGGAAATTAGGGATGATACATTGTTAGGAGTCTAAATTTTCTTGCTTTGTTGGATGTGTCTATAGTAAGCCTTCTATTACAGCAGTGTTTCTCAGCCTCGAGAAAGAATCTTCCAGACCAATGACATTTTGGTCTGGAAGATTCTTCATTTTAGGGGCTGTCCTATTCATTGCAGAATGTTTAACAGCATCTCAGGCCTCTACACACTACATGCCAATAGCATCCTCCAAGTTGTGACAACCGCAAAATGTGTCCAGACTTTCCCAAATGTCTCCTGGGGGACATAATTTCCCTCCAGGGGCTAGCTTAGCCTTCCTCCTAAAGTATGGTATTTCTTGGGTCACAGTTGAATGCCTGGTACATTCTGTGAGGTCATTCCACTCTTGCTGGTCAGAATTCTAATTTCTCCCAGCTGTATTCATGCTCCTGAATCTCCGTTCATTCACAGGCCACTGGTAACAGTTTTCAGGCAGGACTCGTAGTGTATACAGCAAAAGACAGGAGGAGATCCCGGTGCAGATTTCCTGAGCTCTTTCTTTGTGAAGTTTCCTTTCCACAGGACCCTGTCCTGAAAATTCCAGCTTCATTAGCTCTGAGCTCCTAACTCTGTTTTTTGACTAAGCTATACTACAGCTCTCTGATCCTCTAATTAGGCTGTATTTATTTGCTCTCTCTTTGGAAATTGACCCAGGCAGAAATCTGGAACTTCCCTCACACATTTTCCTTTTCTCAAGAATCATATTCCTGTGCTGAAAGCCGTGCAGTGTTTGAACCTGGCCGCTGTGTTCTCAGGTTTTATAGTCGTTCATAGCAGAAGGGTAAGGCTGAGACACACTACATCATCATGGTGGGAAACAGAACTATATGTAAATTTTAAATAATGCATATGCATTTTTAATAGAAACCAGGAAAATATTACATAACTGCATTTTTACTCTTATCTATTCTGCCACCCACTTTCTCCAGCCAAATTCCGTACCCTCAAAATCCAAATAGTGCCAGTGAAAACCAAAACCTTATTTAAAATATTTTTCCAGATTAGTTTTTATTCAACTAACTAAACATTTCTTAAAAATAGCAAACCAGTATTTATAAGCAGCACATGAATTACTCTATAGTTAACAGCGTTCTTATACATATATTCCTCTATTGGATTTTTATAGTCATGTCAGGTATGACTCACATCACGAGTTAAATATAAGTATGTGATCATTGTTACAGTCACCTCATTCACCATAATTCATACTGTAAAGGAGGAAATCAAGACTTAAATGGTAAGTTATTGGTTAAGTAGGAGCCTGTTCTTCTCATTGAATGTGTATGCAGCTCGTTATAGTAATCGTACATTGTAATCATCTTCTTTCTACGATCTAAGGTGCCATAATAGTATATCCCTCTTAATCTACATCGGAGCAGAAGAGCTTAATAAATATTTTGATTAATTGAAGACATGCGAAAGAAATTGAACAGCACTGTGGATTACTCCCACATCTCATTCCTACCTAGCCATCTTCCCCTTACTCTGTGGCATCGTATTCAATCCTAGAGTGGTATAAATATTATCAGCTGAAACAAGCTCAGAAAGATAGAGAAATATTAGAGGGATTTCTGGAGGTTATCTTTTTGCTTTTTTTTTTTACACAAGAGTTAAATGAAAGGAGACCTCTTTAGAATACAATAGAATGGAGTTTCACTTCATTCTTAACAAGCCACAGTGACTATCTACAGTGGATGAAAGACGGGGGGATCACAATTTACGACTGCTTGCTCTTTGGCAGACGGGGTACTAAATGTCTTCTATACATTAATTCGCTTCACGCTATGTCATAGAAGGCACTTTTACAAGAGACAAGTTTCAGCTGCTCTGTTTAATACATCTTTTCATTTATTTAATCGAAATTATCATATTGTGTAAATAAATGAGGGTTATCATGAAAATTAAATGTTATGTTGTAACTAATTCGTTTTGAAATAATTTAACAGTCATTGGATTTTACACTAATTGCTTTATGAGATTAATGAATTTACATAGTTATTTGAGTCTCGTTACTTGGCAGAGTATAGGAAAAAAAAAAAGCTAATAAACTGGTCCAAGAACTTCATTTGCCATGAAACAAATGGACAGTAAACCTCTGGTTTAAAGCAGCAGCAACTTGGTATAGAAGAAGAACTGATCATAAAATCCATTTCTCCTGTTTCAGCACTTTGAGGAAGATCCAGACTGGAATGAAATAAAGTCCTGTATAGAAAGTACTTACCTATGTAAATGTAAATCATCAATATTAACTGCGGTAGAATGTTCTGTATCTAGGGCATAAGATCCAGGCAGAGAAAACAAGTACATAGAACTTTAGGCAAGTTACTCCAAGTTACAAATGCTGAAGGCCAGTGATGGTAGCAGGAGGACAGTAGTTGAATTTAGGATACAATTTGAAGGTGCTACCATTTTATAGGTGTACAGACCACCCTGTCCAACCCAAGCACGTTTTACAAGGATTCAAGCACAGTGTAGTGAAACCACCTAAAGAATAATGTAGGACGTGGTCCAGTCACATCGGGGAGGTGACCCCTAGACATGAAGAGGAAAGGAGAGGGGAAGAGATGGTAAGCAAAACACTAAGAGCTCTGGCAAGTGGGCCACTTAAGCTAAGCCTTGACGTTCAGTGGAAGAGTATCGCCCATATGTGGTGAACTGACAAGGGGGAGCTGGCAGAATAACCATTTCAAATTCACTCTCCGGTTCCTGCTCAGAATCTCCTGTTGGCGCTCTCCAATGTGCTGATCCAAATAGAAGCTAAAGAACAAGTGAGATGATTATTGGGCAGAGCTTTGGAAGGCAAAGGGGATGTTGGTGCTGAGAGAAGAGCACATGGAAAATGTATATGGGTGATATTCAGCCACCTATGTATTAGCTTTCTGTTGCTTCTGGAACAAATTACCACAAACACAGGAGCTTAAAGCAATACATATTTATCCTAAAGTCCTGGAGGTCAGAAGTCTAAACGGTGTTCACTGGGCTAACATCAAGATGTCAGTATGGTTGCCTTCCTTCGGGAGGCTCTAAAGAAGAATCTGTTTCCTTGCCTTTTTCAGCTTCTGGAGGACACCACTATTTGTTGCTCATGGCTCCATCCTCCGTGTTCAAGGCCAACATCATAGCACTTTCAAATCTCTCCCTCTGAATATGACCTCTGCTTCCACCATCACAGCACCTTCCCTGACACTAATTCTCCTGTGTCCCTCTCTCCCTTGGAAGAACTCTTGGGGTTTCATTCGACCCCCCTGGATAATCCAAGATGAACTTGCCATCTCAAAATCCTTACATTAATCACATCTGCAAAGTACTCTTGGCATTTAAGGCAGCATATTGACAGGTTCTAGGAGTTAGGCTTTAGGGGGAAATTTTTCTGCTTATCAAAGAAGTATAGACACATTCTTCTATAATAGGCAACAAAGGAATAGTGTACTCTGGAGTAAAAGAAATCTGTAACCTAATTCTTATGCTAAGATATATTTGCTTTACAATTTGGTAACACATTATTTTACTTTATAAATCTCTCTCATTATCATTGTTATTGTTATTATCCTTGCTTATGACTAAATATATATATAATAACAATAATAATATATATTTAGTCATAAGCAAGGATCATAATAGTAACAATAATGATAGTTATAATGATGATCGGAAAATAATAATAATTTGTGTCAGGTTACATAAAATCTTCAAATATATTCTTGTGTAGGTAAAGTACATACATACCTGAATTGTGTATGCAATATACATATAACCTTCAACAATGCATGCATTCTTTACCCATGTATGCACTTTTTTTGTATAAATCTAACATAAATTATGCACTGAGTATTAATATAATCATGAATGCCACTCTTGTTATTTCTTCTGCTTATACATAATAGTTTACTAATATATGCACACATTAGACTTTTGTAATTTTACTTAGAATACTTTAGACTCATATTATTACTGTGCTCTTAGTACACATGCAGTGTGTACAAGACTAGTGATATTAAGAGGAAATAAGTTTCTTACTGAGAAGTCATGTACATTGAAACTTCATTTTCAAAACCATTAGTAGTTTTTGCCTCCTAGACATACATACATACATGCACAACTTCAATTCTGTTAGGGAAAAATGAAAAATAAAAATTTCTTCCAAACCAGAAAAACCTCTCAACAAATGTAGAAAAGAAAGAAAGCATTTTTTATTCTTGAATAAGCCTTAAGCCAGACTATTACGTGCATCACAGGCAATCTGTTAATGAAATTGCAAAGATAGAATAAAATCTCACCCCTGAATACAGCCAGGCAGATACAATCCATTACATGCACATCCTTAACTCGTCCTCATATGAAATGACTTGACAACACCATTTGCTTTATATAGTTATTCTGAATTTCACCTGATAATGGGGTGGCCATCTGTGTTAGTTAATTGCTTTTATCTACAAAAACAAAAACAAAAACTTCACCCGTCTTTATGACAAGCAGATAGTTCCAATGTGGGGATGCTCTCTATCTTCTTTAATGTTTACATTTCAAAGAGATGGCTCTGGAGTTGTAAAACTACTAAGAGGTTTGTTTAGTTTTTACAAAGTATTAAAGTATTGCTTACATATCAAAGAAACAGAAAAAAGGTTTACAAGTACAAGTTTTCTCAAGGAAGTGCTCCAAAAAACAAAGAGAGGAAAAAGGTCTCTTTTTTTAGTGCCAGGGAATATTCAATCTTTGTTTTTGAAAATTTATCTTTATAATATTAATATAAAGTAATGGATTAACTTTTCTTAAAATACTTTGCTAGTCTAGCAGAGTTAGAAGTTAGATTCCACAATATACAGATCCTATAGTAGACATTACCCTGTCCTCACTAATATTTCCCACTACTTTTACTCCAGATGCCTAGGAGGACTGCATCTCTCCTACATATTTAAGTGAGGCACAGTCATGACACCTGCTTTAGCCAATAAACTATAAGCAGAAGCCAGTATGGGCCAGTTAGTGATTTAAAGAGTTTCCTTTCCCTGCTTCAGCAACAGCTGAGGTCCAGATGGTGGAGGTTTCTCTGTTTACATCCCCAGTTGAACACTGCAAGGATTTCAGCCTCCAGCTCACATGGGATGGACATGGAGTATGAGTCAAAAATGAACTTTGTTGTTTTAAGCCATTTAAATGTTGAGATACTTTATTAGAGTAATCTGCCTCATTCTGTCTGATACAGGATCATTTATGTTAATCTATGTAGGAAATCACTTATCAGAACACCACGGAGTCTTTTGCTAGTTCCTTTGACCACATATTCATTTCCGTCATTCTAATCAACAGCAGTGCCATCCATCACAAGGCAAAGATGAGGCAGAATCGAACTTTATTTTGCACAGGTTACAACTGTGTATGTGTGTGTGTGTGTGCATGTGTGGCTTTCACCAACATTCTTTCTTAAACCACTGTGATTCAGGATTTAACATCCTTGCAAGTGGCCATGTAGCCAAACCTAACTGTTGGAATTGGAATGGCCTCCATTAAGCTTTGAAACAGCCAAAGGCCTCATGCATATATGTTTATATGTGTGTGTGTATTTGTGTATGAATGTGCAGTATGTAGGATATGAGAGAGAAAGGAGACATCATAACTGTGCCAGACTTTTGAGAAAGAAACAAACTGCTGAGCCTATTAGAATGGATATGTGCTTTAAGAACAGGAAATCAACCAGTTGACTCAGATCTTCAGGACACCAGTCACTTCACTAATGCTATAAAAATGTGATGAATAGAGTGTCCCAGCATCATAGAGAAGCTAAGTGTGAGCTGTAATTCATTGGTCACCTGTCGACATTAAAGATTCTGCTGTAAGACGGAGCTTGGTGACAGTAGGATTCTGAAATGAAAGGAAAAATGGTTGTATTGACCATAGTGGTCCACAAGGCCAGAGTCAGCAATGAGGTGTTGCTATTAGCTGTATAACTTAAGTATTTTCTTATATAACCAAAACAATCAAGAATGGGTGAGCGGAAAGTCAACAGTGGCTTAGAAAAATCACATCCTTTGCCTAGCTTTCAGAAACTGACCCTGTTCTCCAACCCAGATCTCATCTATTGAAGGGGAGGCCAAGTCGTCATGATTAAAAACTATGAAACTCCATCACATACAATAAATATCCCTTCATTCTTTCTCCAAAGGGATATGTAACTATTTACCTAAATATTACATAAAAGATAGTTTCAAAGGATATAGTATCTGAAGTGACAATGACTGTATATCAATTAAGGGCAAAAAAATAACTCTCCCCTTTTAGAGTGGTAGTATACTGATGCCAGATTATAAATATAGTCCTCACTGAAGTCAATCTCATAAAAATACGTAAAAGTGTGCATAAAAATACATGTATGAGTATAATCATATCAATGTTCCTGATAGCAAAACATAAATAAAAGTTCATTAATTATATAGCAGTTTAAATAAAAATAAACCCTTCCATACATGGTTCAATGATATTTTACAGGAGTGCCAAGGCCCTTGACATTGGATTTAGTAACAGTGATTTCTTGGATATGGCACCAAAAGCACAGGCAACAAAAGTAAAAACAGATAAATTGGATTACATCAAAATTTAAAAATTCTATGCATCAAAAGACACAACAATAAATAGAATAAAAATGCAACCTGTGGAATGGGAGAAAATATTTGGAAGTAATATATCTGATAAGGGATTACTATCCAGAATACATAATGACCTTCTACAATTCAACAATAAAATAATAATAATAATAACCTGGTTAAAATGTGGGTGATGACACATGGATCAAAGGAGATATCTCAAGAAAAAATTTTAAAATATTTTGAATTAAATGAATATGAAAACACAACTTATGATGTGTGGAATGCAGCAAAACAGTGCTTAGAAGGAAATTTATAGCATTGAATGCATATATTAGAAAAGAAGGAAGAATAAAAATCAGTAATCTAAGTTTCCAACTTAGGAACTAAAAAAGAAGGGCAAATTAATTTTAAAATAAGTGGAAGAAAATAAATAAGAATTTGAGCAGTCATAAATGAAATTTAAAACAAGAAATCAATGGAGAAAATTAATGAAATCAAAAGCTGGTTCTTTGAGAAGAGTCATGGATGTAGAAAACAAATTTATGGTTACTTGGTGGGTGAGTGGAGGGAGAGGTAAATGGGGAGATTGGGATTGACATATATATACTACTATATGTAAGATAGATAACTAATAAGGACCTACTATATAGCACAGGGAACTCTACTCAATACTCTGTAATGGCCTATATGGGAAAAGAATCTAAAAAAGAGTAGATATATGTGTATTTATATCTGTTTCACTGTGCTGTACACCTGAAAATAACACAACATTGTAAATCAACTATACCCCAATAAATATTTTAAAAAAGAAAAGAAATTCTGACACATGCTACTACATGGATGATCCTTGAGGACATGACACCAGTGAAATAAGCCATACACTAATTGAAAAATGTCGTATGATTCCACTTATATGAAGTTCCTAGAATAATTAAATACATAGAGGCAGAAAGCAGAACTGAGGTTACTAAGGCATGGGGGTAGGCAGTACTTATTGTTTAATGTGTACAGAGTTTCAGTTTGGGATGATGAAGAGAATTCTGGAGATGGAGAGGGGTAATGATTATACAACAATGTGAATATACTTAATTCCACTTACCTGTGCACTTAAAATGGTAAATCTTATGTTGTGTATATTTTACCACAATTTTTAAAATGAGCAATTTAAGCATATAACTTAGAGACATAGAGGCAAATACTAAAAGAAATAGCATTAAGAGTTGGAAGTGTTTTCCTCTGAGGATGGGAAATAGTGGGGGAAGGGATGCTGTTTTTCAAACAAGCTTTGTAAAACTAACTATAAACTATGTGCATGTAAAATTTTGATAATACTGTAATCAAAAATCATAAATTTGAAATAATTTTTAAAAAGCTAGCTCTTTGAAAATATCAATCAAATCTAAGTACCTGTAGCCAGGCTAAGAAAAAAGAGAAGACACAAATTACTAATATAAAAAAAAATGAAAAAAGGCACAGCACAACAAATTTTATGGACATTAAAAGGATAATGAAAGAATACAATGAACAGCTCTATGCCCACCGATTTGATAACCTAGATGAAATGCACCAATTCCTAGAAAGAGACAATTGAAAAAATTAACACAGGAAGATATATACAGTCTAAATAGGCCAATACCTATTAAAGAAATTAATTTATCAAAACAGAAAGAACTAGGCACAGTTGCATTTATTGGTGAATTCTCCAAAAATATTTTTTCATTTTAGTCTCATTTTTATTTTTTAACATCTTTATTGGAGTATAATTGCTTCACAATGGTTTGTCAGTTTCTGCTGTATAGCACAGTGAATCAGCTATACATATACATATATCCCCATTCCTCCTCCCTCTTGCGTCTCCCTCCTACCATCCCTGTCCCACCCCTCTAGGTGAACACAAAGCACCGAGCTGATCTCCCTGTGCTATGCGGCTGCTTCCCCTCTAGCTATCTCTTTTACATTTGGTAGTGTATATTATGTCCATGCCACTCTCTCACTCCGTCCCAGCTTATCCTTCCCCCTCCCCGTGTCTTCAAGTCCATTGTATATGTCTGCATCTTTATTCCTACCCTGCCCCTAGGTTCTTCAGAACCTTTTTCTTTTTTTTTTTTTTTAGATTTCATATATATGTGTTAGAATATGGTATTTGTTCTTCTTTTTCTGACTTACTTCACTCTGTATGACAATCTCTAGGTCCATCCACCTCACCACAAATAACTCAATTTCATTTCTTTGTATGGCTGAGTAATATTCCATTGTATATATGTGCCACATCTTCTTTATCCATTCATCTGTCAATAGACACTTAGGTTGCTTCCATGTTCTGGCTATTGTAAAGAGAGCTGCAATGAACATTGTGATACTTGACTCTTTTTGAATTTTGGTTTTCTCTGGGTATATGCCCAGTAGTGGGATTGTTGGGTCATATGGTAGTTCTATTTTTAGTTTTTTAAGGAACATCCATATTGTTCTCTGTAGCAACAGTATCAATTTGCACTCTGACCAACAGTGCAAGAGGGTTCCCTTTTCTCCACACCCTCTCGAGCATTTATTGTTTGTAGATTTTTTGATGATGGACATTCTGACAGGTGTGAGGCAATACCTCATTGTAGTTTTGATTTGCATTTCTCTAATGATTAGTGATGTTGAGCATCCTTTCTTGTGTTTGTTGGCAATCTGTATATCTTTGGAGAAATGTCAGTTTAGGTCTTCTGCCTGTATTTGGATTGGGTTGTTTGTTTAATTGATATTGAACTACATGAGCTGTTTGTATATTTTGGAGATTAATCCTTTGTCAGTTGCTTCATTTGCAAATATTCTCTCCTGCTCTGAGGGTTGCCTTTTCGTTTTGTTTATGGTTTTCTTTGCCGTGCAAAAGCATTTAAGTTTCATTAGGTCCCATTTGTTTATTTTTGTTTTTATTTCCATTTCCCTAGGAGGTGGGTGAAAAAGGCTCTTGCTGTGATTTATGTCATAAAGTGTTCTGCCTATGTTTCCTCTAAGAGTTTTATAGTGTCTGGCTTTACATTTATGCCTTTAATCCACTTTGAGTTTATTTTTGTGTATGGTTTCAGGGAGTGTTCTAATTTCATTCTTGTACATGTAGCTGTCCAGTTTTCCAGCACCACTTATTGAAGAGGCTGTCTTTTCTCCATTGTATATTCTTGCCTCCTTTATCAAAAATAAGGTGACCATATGTGCATGGGTTTATCTCTGGGCTTTCTATCCTGTTCCATTGATCTCTATATCTGTTTTTGAGCCAGTACCATACTGTCCTGATGATGGTAGCTTTGAAGTATAGTCTGAATTCAGGGAGCCTGATTCCTCCAGCTCCATTTTACTTTCTCAAGATTGCTTTGGCTTTTCGGGGTCTTTTGTGTTTCCATACAAATTGTGAAATTTTGTGTTTTAGTTCTCTGAAAAATGCCTTTGGTAGTTTGATAGGGATTGCACTGATTCTGTAGATTGCTTTGGGTAGCATAGTCATTTTCACAATTTTATTCTTCCAGTCCAACAACATGGTATATCTCTCCATCTGTTTTTATCATCTTTAATTTCTTTCATCAGTAGCTTTCTGAATACAGGTCTTTTGTGTCCTTAGGTAGGTTGATTCCTAGGTATTTTATTCTCTTTGTTTTAATGGTAAATGGGACTGTTTCTTTAATTTCTCTTTCAGATTCCTCATCATTAGTGTATAGGAATGCACGAGATTTCTGTGCATTAATTTTGTATGCTGCTACTTTATAGCAAATTCAGTGATTAGCTCTAGTAGTTTTCTGGTAGCATCTTTACAGTTCTCTATGTATAGTATCATGTCATCTGCAAAGAGTGACAATTTACTTCTTCTTTCCCAATTTGGATTTCTTTTATTTCTTTTTCTTCTCTGATTGCTGTGGCTAAAACTTACAAAACTATGTTGAATAATAGTGGTGAGAGTTGTCAACCTTGTCTTGTTCCTGATCTTAGTGGAAATGGTTTCAGTTTTTCACCATTGAGAATAACGTTGGCTGTGGGTTTGTCATATATGGCCTTTATTATGTTGAGGTAAGTTCCCTCAATGCCTACTTATTGGAGGGTTTTTATCATAAATGCGTGTTGAATTTTGTCGAAAGTTTTTTCTGCATCTATTGAGATGATCATATGGTTTTTCTCCTTCAATTTGTTAATGCAGTTTATCACATTGATTGATTTGTGTATATTGAAGAATCCTTGCATTAGTGGGATAAACCACACTTGATCATGGTGTATGATCCTTTTAATGGGCTGTTGGATTCTGTTTGCTAGTATTTTGTTGAGAATTTTTGCCTCTATGTTCATCAGTGATATTGGCCTGTAGTTTTCTTTTTTGTGACATCTTTGTCTGGTTTTGGCATCAGGGTGATGGTTGCCTCTTAGAATGAGTTTGGGAGTGTTCCTCCCTCTGCTGTATTTTGGAAGAGTTTGAGAAGGGTAGGTGTTAGCTCTTCTCTAAATGTTTGATAGAATTCCCCTGTGAAACCATCTGGTCCCGGGCTTTGTTTGTTGGAAGATTTTTAACCAGTTTCAATTTCAGTGTTTGTGATCTGTTTATATTTTCTCTTTCTTCCTGGTTCAGTCTCAGAAGGTTGTGCATTTCTAAGAATTTGTCCATTTCTTCCAGGTTGTCCATTTTATTGGCATATAGTTGCTTGTAGTAATCTCTTATGATCCTTTGTATTTCTGCAGTGTCAGTTGTTACTTCTCCTTTTTCATTTCTAATTCTGTTGATTTGAGTCTTTTCCCTTTTTTTCTTGATGAGTCTGGATAATGGTTTATCAATTTTGTTTGCCTTCTCAACGAACCAGCTTTTAGTTTTATTGATCTTTGCTCTTGTTTCCTTCATTTCTTTTTCATTTATTTCTGATCTGATCTTTATGATTATTTTCCTTCTGCTAACTTTGGGGTTTTTTTGTTCTTCTTTCTCTAATTGCTTTAGGTGTAAGATTAGGTTATTTATTTGAGATGATTCTTGTTTCTTGAGGTAGGATTTTATTGCTATAAACTTCCCTCTTAGAAGTGCTTTTGCTGCATTCCGTAGGTTTTGGGTCATCGTGTTTTCATTGTCATTTGCTTTTGTGAGCAACTGTAGACTTGGGGTTTGCTTTCTCCATCTAATTTGTTTCTGGTTTTATGTTTATGTTAGTTTAGATAATAAGCTCTAAATACTAAACTAAGATAAACATAAAACCAGAAACAAATTAGATGAAGAAAGCAAACCCCAAGTCTACAGTTGCTCCCAAAGTCCACCACCTCAATTTTGGGATGATTCATTGTCTTCTCAGGTATTCCACAGAGGCAGGATACATCAAGTTGATTGTGGAGATTTAATCCACTGCTCCTGAGGCTGCTGAGAGAAATTTCCCTTTCTCTTCTTTGTTCGCACAGGTCCTGGGGTTCCACTTTGGATTTGGCCCCCGCCTCTGCATGTAGGTTGCCTGAGGGCATCTGTTCACCGCCCAGACAGGAGGGGGTTAAAAGAGCAGCTGGTTTATGGGCGCTGGCTCACTCAGGTTGGGGGAGGGAGGGGTACGGAATGTGGGGCGAGCCTGCGGCAGCAGAGACCATCATGACATTGCAACAGCCTGTGGTGCTATGTGTTCTCCTGGGAAAATTGTCCCTCGATCATGGGACCCTGGCAGTAGCGGGCTGCACAGGCTCCCGGGAGGGGAGGTGTGGATAGTGAGTGACCTGTGCTTGCAGACAGGGTTCTTGGTGGCTGCAGCAGCAGCCTTAGAGTTTCATGCCCGTCTCTGGTGTCCACACTGATAGCCATGGCTGGCGCCCATCTCTGGAGCTTGTTTAGGTGGTGCTCTGAATCCCCTCTCCTCGCGTACTCCAAAACAATGATCTCTTGCCTCTTAGGCAGATCCAGACTTTTCCCCGGACCCATTCCTGGCTAGCTGTGGTGCACTCGCCCCCGTCAGGCTGTGTTCACACAGCCAACCCCAGTCCTCTTCCTGGGATCTGACCTCCGAAGCCTGAGCCTCAGCTCCCAGCCCCCACCCACGCTGGCAGATGAGCAGAAAAGCCTCTCAGGCTGGTGAGTGCTGGTCGGCACCGATCCTCTGTGTGGGAATCTCTCCACTTTGCCCTCCGCACCCCTGTTGCTGCGCTCTCCTACATGGCCCCGAAGCTTCCCCCCCCCGCCACCCCCCATCTCTGCCAGTGAAGGGGCTTCCTAGTGTGTGGAAACCTTCCCTCCTTCACAGCTCCCTCCCAGAGGTGCAGGTCCCGTCCCTATTCTTTTATCTGTTTTTTTTCTTTTTTCTTCTCCCTACCCAGGTATGTGGGGAGTTTCTTGCCTTTTGGGAAGTCTGAGGTCTTCTGCCAGCGTTCAGTAGGTGTTCTGTAGGAGTTGTTCCACATGTAGATGTATTTTTGATGTATTTGTGGGGAGGAAGGTGATCTCCACATCTTACTCCTCCACCATCTTTAAGGTCCCCCCTCGAAAACTTTTAAGGAAGAAATTATAGCAATTTCGTACTATCTCTTTCATAGGATAGCAACAGAGGGAATACTTCTTAACTCATTCTATGAGGCCAGCATTACCCTAATACCAAAATGAGACAGAGATATTCCAAGAAAAGAAAACTACAGACCAATATTTCTTATGAAATAGATGTAGAAATCCTCAACAAAATATTAGGAAATTGAATTCAATAAAATATAAAAAGAATTATACTCCATGACCAAGTGAGATTTATCCCAAAATTGCAAGGCTGATTCAGTATTCAAAAATCAACTAACTGTAATCCATCACATCAGCAGACTAAAAAAGAAAAATCACTTGATTTATCAATAGAGGCAGAAAAATTATTTTAAAAAATCAATACCCATTCCTAATAAAAACTCTCAGTAAACTAGCACTGAGGGGAACTTCCTCATTTTGATAAAGAATATCTAGAAAGAACCTACTGCTAATATCATACTTAATTATGCATAACTTGAAGGTTTTTTTTGCCTAAGATCAAGTGTAAAACAAGGATGTTTCCTAATTTCTTTTCAATATTGTATTTAAGTTCATTTAATGCAACATGAAAAGAAAGGGAAAGGAAAGGTGTGTCAATTGGGAAAGAAGAAGGAATACTACCTTTGTCCACAGATGACATGATTGTCCATGTAGAAAATTTGAAAAGATCAACAAAAAAAAACCCCTCCTGGAGCAAATCCTGTTTTCCACAGCAGCAGCACCATTTGACATCCCCATGTACCAGGCACAAGTGTTCGGATTTTTCCAGATCCTTGCCAACACGTGTTATTTTCTGTTTTCTTAGGAGTAGATGTCTTACTTACAGATAGAATTACTGTATGCTTCAGCAATTCCACCTCTAGGTATATAACCATAAAAATTGAAATCAGAGTCTGATTGGACACCCATGTTCATAGAAACAGTAGCCACAATAGCCAAAATGCAGAAACAATTCAGGTGTCCGTCTGATGAATGGCTAAACAAAATGTGGTGGATATATAATGAAAAAAAATTTTTTTTCCTTAAAAAGGAAGAAAATTCTGACACATGCTACAACTTGGATGAACCCTGAGGACATTATGCTAAGTGAAAGAAATCAATCATAAAAAGACAAGTATAGTATGATTCCACTTATCTGAGAAACATGAGTAGTTAAATTCATAGGAACAGAAAGTAGAAGGATGGTTGCTAGAGACTATGGGCAGAGGAGAATAGGGAGTTGTTTAATGCGCATAGAGTTTCAGTTTTGGAAACTGAAAAACGTTCTGGAGGTTGAATGTACAAGAATCAATGAGTATGAATGTACTTATGAACTGAACACTTAAAAATGGTTAAGACTGTAAATTTTATAAGTGCACTTTACTGCAATTAAAAATAATTTAAACAGTTAAAATGAAAAAAATCTTCCCAATGATTCTTATGAAAATTCCTCTACAAAACTCATAGGAGCTGGATAAAGTTTTTCCTCTCAATTTGATTTTTGTGACAAAATTGTTTGAAATTATCATTATAGAAAGTATTTCTACTAGTAAAAAATGCCTTGGAAAATACATTTAATATTACTTTATATTTGTTGGTCTACTTTACCTCTATAAATCTTCCCTCATAATTATTTTTTATTTTGTCCTAAGTAGAAAAAATTCTAATTCATTATTTATTGCTTAGATGAAGCATTAAAAACTTGTTGGACACTTAGAAAATTTGTTTTTAATTAAAAATATCATTTCCATCAAAAACACATTTCCCACATAGATGTATTTAGTTCTTTTCCTATTTATGTAACTACACAATCTGGCCCTTTCACCCAGGCAGGAAGCTTTGGCTTTGTGCAGTCACAGGCTCTAAATTATCAGTTCATCTCCTAAGAGTTTATATAAGAGGATAATGGGCATGCATGCTAGAAAATGCATCCAGCACTTAGACTGAAGTGATAAGTAATACACTGCAAGAATGAATCTTTGATACTGGCAGTACAGAAGACTGTGCAAAGCTTTGCTAGATTCACCAGTCTTGAAATATGTTTAGCTGTGATGTGTATAGTGTAGCTGACAGTAGCTTTATTAAATTGTGTCCACAGCCAAAAAAAAAAAAAAAGTAATGGCATTTATGTTATGTTATGGTTTCAATATTTGAGACATAGTGCCTTATCTGTGTCAGTACATGGGTGAACGGTTTGTAAGATCATTAATGAAACTATACCTACCAGTACAATAAAATTCGACCTTGTCCTTTTCACTGTGAAAGTAAAATATTGTCAAAAAATGGCCCAGTAATGCTGATGTTTTCTCTCTTCTGCGTTTGCAGAATTATATTTGGTATAGGGAAAATAAAAGGCATTAAAACTTTTTCTACTCCTCTAATTTCTTAGGATTTCGATATTTAAATACCAATATTAAACTGGATAATCCATTAAAATAATTACCTTAAGTAAAAAGACATGAAACCAGTTAGCAGTTAGCCCTTCATTCTCTGATTTTTTTTCCTCTGTGGAGAATTCCTTATTTTCCTTTTTTGAATAGTTTTTGTTATGGTTATTGTACATCCAAAGATGTATTTATGTATTCTTTTATTTTTAGGGTGTAAGTAGACACTAGAATTCTTATTTTTCTTTTTGAAATGTTGAGCATGCTACACTTAAATACTGCCTTTTTCTTATCATGCCTGGCAATAGGGAAACACAAATGCTTTCTAAGCTGTATCCTATGGCACCATGATTTTGGAGTACACATCCATCAGGGCATTATCCAATGCCAATGGCTGGAGCTATACCCTATGACTCTAAGAGTCTACATGAAGATGAAATAGTTAGTATAAATGTTTGTTAACAGTTAGCAAAAATCCCCTTCTAGGCTCCCCAATCATCATCTCCTAGAAAACCCCATCACTGGTTATTAAGAAATACGGGCTTATGATGTTATGGAAGAGGCAAAAGCTATAAGGATTCAACAAAACAAATTTAATATAAAAAAGAGGCAGAAAAGATACAAATTTAAATTTTGTCAAAATTTACTCTAAGCATGCCTTGAAATTTCACATGATGCCAGCAATTGTGGGGCTATGGGACATTGCTTTGTTTTGCTTGTTTGTTTTTAGTTGTTACAGTGTAGACTGACATCTGTTCTTAATTCATTAATCTTAGAATCCATGGAAGTTACAGCTAAAGGGGAGTCATGGGGTAGGGGATGAGGAAGGGAAGATGTCCTAGAAACAGTAACTACTTAGCTCTTAGTTTAGCTTGGTTGTGCTCTTAGCCCCAGACCTGACTGTGTCCCTACAAAGAAAATTCTTGTAAGCTGATTTCCCAAGCAGAGAAGAAACAAAGGCATGTATCCAAGCGATATTATATAATTTCTACTGTAGCACAGATATCAGTTCCTCTCTTTATCATTTTGTTTTCTCCATTGGTATAACAATTTCATCTGTATCAAATTTTTTTTGTGTGTGTGGTACGCGGGCCTCTCACTGTTGTGGCCTCTCCCGTTGCGGAGCACAGGCTCCGGACACACAGGCTCAGCAGCCATGGCTCACGGGCCCAGCCACTCCGCGGCATGTGGGATCTTCCCAGACCAGGGCGTGAACTCGTGTCCCCTGCATCGGCAGGCAGACTCTCAACCACTGCACCACCAGGGAAGCCCCTTTCATTAACTTTTAATTGCTGCCTTTCTGACCTTTGGGTGAAAATTCGCCTCAAGTTAACAGTGTTTGGAGTCACTTCAAATTACTCAACAATCTTTCTGAACAAGTACCGATGTTGCCAAACTGCCTACTTTCAAGGTCAGTGGATTTCCATTTGAAAGGCTCTAGTGGTCACTAAAAATTGCCTTGTGACAGGAGCCATATGTGTTGGCTGTCTAGAAGCAAAGATGGAGACTGCTTGGCTATTTCTGTAATCCTTTGGCTCCTAATGGTACTCAAAACCTCACATCCTCATAACCTTGGACTCCAGGCTCCTGAGGGACTGAGCTCCTGGCTTTTGACATGATGAATTATATGTTTCAAGGTCGCAAATTGCTCAATGAGTTACTTCAAGGAGATACATTTTTTAGAAAGTTTGTATTCACAGCGTAGGTTAATGTGTCTACCTTGAAATGTTTATAAAAATAAATATTTTTAATGGTGTATATTGTTGAAATGTATATGTCAAGAAAAAAATTAAATAATTAAACAAAAGCAATATAAAAAATCTAAAATATTTAAAGTTTATAAAGTGGAATCGATTTAAGGTCACAGTATTCATGAAATTCATAAAGGATTTGGTTTACCTTCCAGAAGAAAAATGATCTGCTTTTCCATTATTTATTAAAACCTCCATGTTCCTAGTTTGTATGTACATGTGTGTGTGTATCTGTTTATGTAAAATTTGTAATATAAAATGTACAGTTTTATGTTGTTTTGTTTTGGGATCCTTTCTTTGAATCATGAGCATATAGTTTAATCCTTATAGAAAAGGATGGGTTAAACTTAACTTTGTAACACCTTTTGTTTACTATCAAGAACTATATTAAAATATTAATCTTAGGGCTTCCCTGGTGGTGCAGTGGTTGAGAGTCCGCCTGCCGATGCAGGGGACACAGGTTCGTGCCCCGGTCCGGGAAGATCCCACATGCTGCGGAGCACCTGGGCCCGTGAACCATGGCCGCTGAGCCTGTGCATCCGGAGCCTGTGCTCCGCAACGGGAGAGGCCACAACAGTGAGAGGCCCACGT